>NW_019235122.1:0-119426 GCF_002742605.1 Olea europaea var. sylvestris
GTATGAGCAAGTTCACACGCACTCTATCGGCTTTTCTACAGGATAATGAACTTATTCTAGACTGAAAGAGAGAACCCATATTTGTCTTGTGCAACTGTCTCTTGTGTCATCAAAACCCGTGTTAGGGGTCCGTAAAACAAACATTTTCCCTTTCGTTTTATGAGGATTTAGTTGTCCTGAAAAGGCTGGAAAAGAGAAGTCACTCTTTTGTTATGTTTTTGGGACCGATCACCCCAGTGCAGTTTCTTGTTTTGCTAGGGTGGATGAGTTTTATGTTTGCTTTTATTACAATCATGAATTTTGGATCATTTGGATGAGCAATAATATTATATGCAAGAAAATATTGGGATTTGTCCATTCTTTGTCTTAACATAGGCAACATATTCATAAATATTAATATTTATTTATTAGAGTTGTAAAGTATAATCTCTCCTTCTCATAAAGATAGGTCTTCTTTTCCTTTTTGTTTGTTTCAAATTATAAGTCACTTTCCTTGTTGAGAGTATAGTTGATTTTTAAAATTTTTACTATCTCTATTTAATGTCTCGTTGTCAATAAATATGAACTACTCCTATTTAAATTATTATTTAATATATGGGTATATTAGAAAAAAAAATGTAAGAAAAATTATGTTTCCGACTATATTAATCATATTTCTTAAATCTGTGATAAAATTGAAACAAGCATATCTTTATGGTATGGAGGGTGCATTATAAGTACATATATATACGTAGATAGGTATGCATGAGAAAGTATTGTCATGAATGAAACCTAAGGATTAATGTTGTGCGTATTATTTGTTAACCCTGTCTTGAGTTTATAATCTGAGAGACAGAAATGTAGATATGTACAACCATCAATTGGTCACTACTCTAATCGATCACATTAGTTAATTTTGTTATTAGTAGAAATAGGAAAAACTATTACCAACAATTAAACATTAAAATTTAAGGTTGTCAATAATATTCATACAATCTAATTTCTTTAAGAAAGAAAGAAAGCCGCAGGGAAAAATGTGTCATTTCATTTAGAGTTCGTTTGATTGCAAGAATGGAATTTGGGTAGAATGAAAACGAATTCTAGGGAATTGAATTGTTTAGAACTTGTTTTATTGGGAATTGTCAATTTAAATGTGTTTTATTGGTATAATTATTCACTTGAAAAATGTTGGAATTTTGGATTTTTTGGTGTTCGTTTGGCTTTGTTTTCCATGAAAATTGTCAATTAAAGAGAGAATTTTTTACAATTATGTATAGAATTTGTTCATATTGCTGAAAATTAAAAAAATTAAAAAAAAAAAGGCTAGAAAACCATTTTCCCACCAAAACCCAAAGAAAACCAATTCCTTAAAACCATGGAAAATCCGGTCACATGAGGAGGTTGGAGGAATTGTAATTCCGTGGAAAGAGTTTGCTATCGAACACTCAATTTTGGTGGAAAATTTCCATGGAAAACTCAAGCTTTAAAACAGGTCCTTAGTTTTCAATCGCATGTGTGGGTATTAGGTTAGTCTGAGTTGTGTCCCAATTTTTATATAGCAATGCATACCTTAATCTATTTTATAGTAGTAAGAAAGGCTGGATAAGTAGGGTTCCTTTACAACTATTTAATGAACTTAAGAATGTTACTTTTCTGTCATTTGTTGAATTGAATGGTTCATATATATTCTAATGAGCATCGGTGCTCATCCTATGCTAAACACCAGCAATGATAAATTATCGGTGCTTAGCATGACACATCACCGGTGGCCTGTGCTTAGTATACGTGCTCATTAGATCATTCCTCTATATATAACAATGTAATCTTGACGAACCATCATTACGTGACTCTCTCTTTGCCAACCATATAAGATAAATTTTGCTTCTCGAATTTTGAGTTTAAGACATGTTTTCTTTAAAGCTAAATGATAATTTATTAGAGAATAATATAATTTTCATCCTTAAGGACTCAATGCGCAATATAGTTAAAAGTTTAAGACCAGCAAGTTCATTTTTAAAAAATTGAAGATCGATCATGCAATTTCCCATTTTTTATTCGAGAAGATGAGGGCAAATTTCAAAAAGATATTTCAATAGGCAAATTATAATATAATATTCTTTTCTTAATGCTTTTATGAAACAAAACTTTGACCTTGTTGACTAGACCATAGCGATAAAATTTGGGAGATTTTTCTATTTGACCTATCACTGTTCCTTTTTATGGAAATGTCTATATTATCCTTAATGAAATGATTCTTTCTATATTGCAACATATGTCCTAATCTTCTAATCATTTTATCTTCTATTTACTCTATTTTGGATATTTGAATATAAAATCATTTTATGATCTAATAAATAGAAATAATCTGCAACATACATATCATATTTTTTAAGTAAAATATCATATTCTTCAAATGGTAAATTTATATTTTTTAATTGAGATATAATATTATTTATTTCTTCTAACATTCTTTCTAATAAATTATCTAATCTTTCAATTGTATATCCTGACATTTATCAAAATCATCATGCAATTGTCCTTGTGATTCTTTTAAGATCTTAAAAAGAATCATTCTAATTTTAGCAAAAGGTTAATAGTTTTACCTTAAGTTTGATCTAGATCTGTATTCCTAGAATCGAGTGACCTTTGAGCTCTGAATTTGTAAACTGCTTCCTTCAACGGCCTCCTGCCTTCACGGAATTGTTACTATTTCAGCTACTTGCTCTCACTGTTTAAACTTTTAAAGAATAAAATTTTAGACTTCTGTTAAAGAAAACTCTCTTTTTGCTAAAATAAGAAGGAAACTTTTTATTAAATCTTTCAAGAATCTATGAGAAAAATATTTAGAAACTCATATTGATATCAAAATATTGGAATTTTATTTCTATCAGAATTTATACAAGACTTCTATTTAATATAAAGAGATTTCAAGAAAAACTGGTTTTTCAAATTGAGAATGAGCTATTGCTTACAACTTGTGAATTCAAGATAGGATCAGATGATTTTCTTCTATGGTAATGTCTCTGTTTATGTAAGTTTATGAGACTCTATTACATCATTGATTACATCGCAAAGGTACTCTTGTCTCTCTATTTTCTTTCTTGGGCCTACATCTTCACATGTTGTTTCAACTTTTCTATCCAAATAACATCTTTTTATATTATTGCTCTTTATCTTCAATGTCTTCACATGTAGTATTATTGTCTTTCATACACTTTTGTCAAAAGATGCTTTGTCTTCTTCTTTCATTTCTTCACATACAGGTATGGCACTCCCTTAACTGGCAGGATTCTTTTATAGTGGTAGGACATCCTGAAAATTGATGTATATCAAATCTTGTAATAGAGTCTTTTAAAATTTATGATTTTGCATATCCTCCATTGGATACCAGCATCCAATTTTCATATTGGCATAAGTACGAGAATTTTTTATCAAACAAATTTTTGGCAATATTGTAAATGGTTTTAATTCGAAGTGCTCTTCTATGTCTGATCCATAATTTTGTCACTGTTGGGACTTTTCTATTATTTTCCGTAACATCAATTTGGAAATTGGCTGCAACATATCCAATTGAGATTATGTGTTCAACTGGATAGTAAACAATTCCATCATATTCTGGACTGATTAAATAGAATTTTAAAAATATCTTCCTTCATTTAGCAAATCTTGATACTTCTTTAATGAATATGTCATCAAACTTTGAAATTTCAATAAAATCTTTCCCTAGATAAATCAAATCAACAATGTTGTCAAAACCGAACCGGACCGGCCGATTCGACCGGAAAAATCGCGAACCGGTAAAAACAAGGGTTCAGTTAATGCCTAAAAATTGGATATTTAAAAACCGGCCAATTTATCGGTCTAACTGTGAAACCGTTTGACCCATCACCGGTTTTACTGGTTTTGGCAATTTTGTCTTTCCTATTAATTTTTGAAAATAAACTTCTTTGTTAGGCCCAAGTTTTAATGCCCAAACAATAGAAAATCGTGAGTGACCAACCCATTTTATAATTGGCTTCTCTAGTACTTCAATTCAAGGAAACTGATGTGGGATTGGGAGAGAGTAGGTTTATTAACTTCTCCACTTAGCCAAGGTACCATTGGAGGAACCAAAAGTCTTTGCATTGCTTAAATTAATTGCCTCTATTTTCTGTGAATTATATAACCCAGTTAGTTCAAGAATCAATTTTTTTTACTTTTCTTATTAATTTGCAGATTTTTGTAGTGTTTAATCCTAGTAAAAAATCTAATCATGTCTTGTGAAGTGAATTTCAAAAAAAATATGTGGAAAGAAGGGGATGAAAAAAGCTTGATTATGATTATATTGTCATTCTTAAGTTCTTATTTTGATTATAATGTTGTTCTTTTATGTTCTTATTTTCATATTACTATTGTCAAATTATTTTGATAAATTTATATATTAATTATTTTATTTATTATGAACGGGTCGACCTTGGTTGAACCTTTCAACCCTTGACCCATTAGCTTTTTTGGGTTTATGACTAGGTCGGTTTTCAAAACATTACAAATCCATGAATCCATAGTCTATCATAATTTCTATAAATGAAGGATCACCTCCTTCCATGACTATTATTCTGGGGTAAATATTATTTCCCGAAGAAATGAAATATGACTCACTTATTTTTATTTCATAAACGATTTTGATTATTTCAGCATATTTTCTTCGTTTGGATCTAAAGAGATTTTATTTTCTTAGTCTATGATGCTGATTGTTTTGATATCTCTTTTATCTCCATGTATCATAACTTTCTTGGTTGATGATACAGAAATAGAATCTCCTTTATTATCAGTTGGTATGTTGTCACATCTGGGTCCACTACTGCTTTCAGCTGTCCCTGTTTGGTATTGATTTGGAAAACTCATTTCTGAGCTCTTTGGTATATCTTTTTCAGACAGTATATCTTTTAGTTGTGCTACAATAGCATCAACTTGATTTTTGAGTTATATGGCATATTTATGATGCTCAGTAGTGATATTCAACAATATTTTCATATTTAAGTTGAACATTTCAGAAATCTGGGTTGCTCTAGAACTTATATCTTCAGATTCTTTTTTAAGAAAATTTGTCCTTTTTTGTATATGTAGAATGGATTGGTATAACTTCATGGCCTTGACTTTATTCATCAGCAAATTCTATGTTTCTGTTGAGAAAATCTGTAAAAAAATTATTAACTCCTTTAATATGGATTATATCAAAATTATAAAATGCTAAATAAGCTTGTCATCTATGAAGCCTTATATATTGGAGTTCTGATGGTAATTTATTCCTAACTAATCCTACAACTTGAGAATTATCAGTTTCAATAATAAATTTTTTGGATAATAAAAACAATGAAAAAATTTTTATTCCTTTAATAATTGCTAATAATTATTTTTCATGAGTAGTATAATTTATTTCTGCTTTGTTAAAGGTTCCACTTGGGTATCTACAAATTTAATTAAGATCTGTATTTAATATTACTGCCAAATATTTATCTGAACTATCAGTATTAACAATCAAATTATCTTTTTCACCTGATAATCTTAATTTTGGTAAATTTTTGCATTCTTCTTTTAATAATTTAACTATTTTTATATGTTCTTCATTCCATCCCTTAATATTTGTTTTTCTAAGTAAAACTTGGATTTTATATCTTTTTTTAGAAAGATTTTCAATAAATCCTTTTGCATAATTTAAGCATCCTAAAAATTTTTTAATTTGTTTTTTGAATTCTAATTTATCTGAACAACTTTCTATCTTTTTGGATAGATGAGTCTGTAATTTTATCCCTTTTTTATCTATTGATAATCCAAAAAAGTTTATCTCTTATTTTTCTATTATATATTTCTTTTTAGATTGTACAATTCCTTCTTTTTTACATTCGTTAGTAAATTGGATTAAATGATTTCCATACTCTTCTTTACTATTAGAAATTTATTAAATTTTTTAAATATATTATCAATCTTTCTTTGATATATTTGTGGTGGATTTTTTAGGCCAAATGACATGACTAATCATTCATATTTTCCTTGAGGTGTGCTAAATACAGTATATTATCAACTATCTTCTTCCATTTTTATTTGTCAAAATCCTGATTTACAATCAAATTTAGAATAATATTGTTTTCCTCTTGCAAAATTTATTAGTACTTCTTTATTTGGTAGAAAATAACCATCAAATTTAGTATATTTATTTAATTCTTTATAATTTATGACCATCATAGCTTTTCTTCTAACTTGTTCATAATGTTTCATAACCATAAAGGCTGAACTACTATGAAGTTCATTACTAGTTCTAATAAGTTTTTGTTCTAACAATTCTTTTATCTGATTTTTAAATTCTTGTGTATCTTATATACATCATTAGTCTTACCTTATTATAACATTTTCTGTTAATTCTATTTTAGCTTTTAGGTGATGTGGTTTCCAAAATAATAATGAATTTTCTCCATAAACCTTTTATAGTTGTTCAATGATTTTTCTATATTTATTTCTATTCCTGTTTTTAGAACTTTTTTACATATTATTATTTTATTTTTTATTTCATTATTTATGATTGATTTTTTCTCCCATTTATCATCACGCTGGGTTGGTTGAACTCTATAAGATTTAAATTCTCTAGGAATCTTTAATAAGTGTCCACAAGGTGTTTGTAGTATTATCATATAATTATTTTGTTTAAAATATTGAAATTGTTGAATAAAGTCATTTCCTAATAATATATCACATTCTAGTTTATCATAGTTATATACTTTATTTATTGTAACTTGTTTACTTCTAAGAATTATATTTACTTTATCAGCATTATTAATTATCTGAGTACTTTCTCCTGTAACTTCAGTTATTTTTATGTACTATTTTTATTTCATGATTTTATTAAAAAAATTTTAAATATTGTTATATCACTTCCTGTATCTATTAATGCATAAGTTGTTATATTTGTCTCTACAATAGTAATTTGTATATATACAGCTAATGAAAAACTTATCTGATTATTCATCTAATTCGTTTTACATAATGTAGTTTGTTCATTATGAACAATATATAATCATTCTCTTTTTATACTATAATCTTCTAATTCATATAGGAAACTCTTTTCTAAAAGTATATGAGGATTTATATCCATACTTCTATATATGTAACATGGTACTAAAATATTTATTCCACCTATATTTATTGGTACCTTAACTTTCAAATCTGTAATATGGCTCAATTTTATGAGTTACTAATCATTTATTTCTAATTGAAGTTAATTGACATTCACTAACTCCTGTATCTATTAATATATTTGGTCCATTTATATATTCTCTTCCATTATAATATTCCCCTTCTATTTTCATATTTCCAACATTTTTATATAATTTTATTTCTTTTTATTTTGTTGATTTCTTCTAACTGGTTTTTATTAGGTATTTCAAAACTTTTTGATCTTTTAATTAATTTTTCATTCTTAAATGTTATGTTATTAGAATATTCTCCTTCATTTAATTCTGTTATTTCAGGTTTATTTTTTGCTATATTAAATTCATAATCTTCTGGAATTAAATTTATTTGTTTATTTGGTTCTATTATTTTACTAATATCTTTACATTCTTTATGAACTTCAATATATGGTTTATTGGAATAAATATTCTCATAATTAGAATTGGTAAATGTGTATAAAGCTCTATATTCTATAGTCATAATTGGTAAATGTGTATAAAGTTTGAAATGTAGTTCTAAAACTTTATTAAAGTTTCTATCTTTCAATGATGCATAATAATTTGGATAACATGTAAACATAATTTTCTAATATGCCAAATTTCCTTCTTTTGTTCCTAAATGACTTTCTTTTAAATTTATTATTTTTCCATCATGTAAAGTTATAGTTAAGGGTGAGTCTATCCCTTCTCTAAATAGTGATTTAAATATTATTTATATTCCTACTAAATAAACATATTAGATTTTTTCACTCTGTTTTTTGCTAATCTTTATTAATAATTCATCAACTGTATTTTTTGTTAAAAGATTTAATTTATGTTGTCCATAAGTTGTCCTTACATCTATGATTTTTTCTATTTTGTGATATTCATTTATTTCTATTCTTTCTCTTTTCCAAATTCTATCAAAGACTTCACATTTTCCTATTTTTAAATCTAAGGATAATTTTTGCAGTTTTCTAAATTTATTATTATCAAAAGTGACTTTTAATCCATATCCTTCTATTCCTTCATATTCTTGTATATTTATATTATTACTTTCCATTTCTTCAATTTCTTTATTCAGATCCTGATTCATCCTCTTCTGTTTCACTTATGTATACTCCTTGATCATAGTATTCTTCAATATCTGATATTTCACTTAATTCATTTTTTATTTCTAAATATTCTTTTTGTAATATTCTAACTTTCTTTTTATCACAATCAGAGTTTATATGACTTATTTCTCTATAATTCCAATATTTACATTGACTTTTATTTTTCTTTTTATTCTTCTGTTGATTATATGGGTTTTTTTTCTTTTGTAATACATTCTCCTAGGTTTTATATATTTTTTTATTAAAATTTCTAATTTTTTTAAACTTTTTATTTTTATACTTTCTTTTATTAATTCATTGTTCAGGATTACATCCCCATTGCACAGGAGCTGTCATATCTTCACAACATATTTTAGTTAATTTTTCTGATTTTTTCATTAATTGTCTTTGTTGACATATATATGCAAGTCTTTCAAATAAGAATTTTATTCTTGAACCTAAAATTCTAGGTATTCCAATATTATTTCTAACATATTTTTCAAATTTTATTTTAAAATATATTCTCCATGAACCTGGTAACTTATTATAATACATGTCTAGGTATATTTCTTGATTTTCATTACTATAAAATTAAACATAATAATAATTTTTAAATTCACAAGCATATTATTTAATTTTACACATATCACATATTGTTAAGTTTATAAATTTTATTCTAACATTATCTTTTTCTCTTATTGATTCTTTTTCAGCATTTTTATCCAATTTTCTCCTAAAAATTCATCTGAAACATATTCTACTAATTTTTCTATACCTTGTCTATCTGATTTTATTATTTCTGTTTGTACATTTTCTTTTATTAATTTTTTGTATCATTGTTTATTCCTTTCCACCAATTTCTAACATCTCGTTCAAATGATGCTATTAAGAAATATATTCTTCTTTCAATACTTTTCCATGTGTCATCTTTATTATATAAAAAGAATGATATCATTGAATCTTCCCAAATTAATAAGGTTTTTTTAGTATCTATTTTGCAATTTAAATCTAGTTTTATTCCTCCATGATTAATTGGTTTATCATAATTATCATTTAATTCAAACTTATCTTTATATTTATTTCTTTTAGGTGGTTGTCTATTTCTTACTTTATCATAGAATTGTCTATATGATTTATTATATATAGGTGCATAGCTTTCATCTATATCATGTAATTCTTGTTTAGATGTTTCTGCTGGGTTAAGTCTTCCTCCAGCATTCATTAAAATTTGGTATTCACTTATATCAGTTAAGTTTAATTGATCAAAATTTTCTATTAATAAATCTAACTCTTCATTCATTTTTATCTTATTTTTCTTCTATTTTTAATTTTCTTAATGATTTTTCTGTAGATTCTTCTTCTTCTTCTTCTAATATCTTTGGTAATATGTTTTTTTCTAAATTCATCATCCATACTTCCTGTTTCTATTACTATATTTTCTTTTTCTATATATTTTTTTCCTATTCGAGTCATTTCTTTTTCGATGAGTTTTTTATTTACTTTCTTATCTTTATTTTTATTATTTTCTTTTAATTCTCCGATTTCAATTTTTAATATATTTATATCGTTTCTTGTTTCTTTCACTTCATTTCTTAAATCTTGTATATCATTTATTACCATTTTTATTAATGATTTTAATTCTTCCATATATTCACTTATCGACATCTTAATTTTTTCTTATTTCTAACACATAGGTTAATTTGCATCTTTTATCTATTATTTTTCCAAATCTTCTTTCAGCTATATCTGGATCTACTAATACTTCTTTTACTATAGTAAAGTATTTACTCTCAAGTCTTAATCTTTCACATTATAATTTTGTTAATTGTCTATTATTTGGTATTCTCATTCCTTCTAGTACTAACATTATATTTCTTATTTCTTCTTGTATTTTATTCATTTTTAAAAGTAATTTATTCAATTTTTGATGTGTATTATTAATTGTACTCATATTTTTCTTTGTAATATAAATTATTTTCTTCATCTTCATATATATTAATAATTTTTTTATATGTATATATATATCTTTTATTTTTTCTATTATTAATTTCTCTAATATTTGTTCCTTTATTTCTTTAGGGAGTTATTTAATTATTGTTAAAGTCATTATTTTTAGTCTATTATGAATATGTTTTAAAAATATATAACTACCTTTTTCTTCTTCTAAACACTAATAATTATCTATTTTTCTTATTTTTATTTCCATGATCTCTATGGCTCTAATACTAATATAGGGGGGCTATTTAGAGCGAACAAAAATCAAATAAATCAAATAAAAATATTAATAAAAAATCAAATAAAAATTATCAAATTTCAACCAATATTTAATTTTAAGGACTAAAATAGAAAATTTCTATATTATGATGCCTTGTTATGTAATATCCAAATGGATGACATTTTTGATATGTAAATTGTCTAAGGGTCATTTAGGAAAAGTAACCCTTTTGAAAGTACAAAACATCGGAACCTTATTAAAATTAAGGTTTAAGTTTTTTTTACATAGAAAGTTCATAATAACAATGGGAAAAAAACTACATTCTTAAAATGGCATAGGTGGAAGGACGATATTGATGTTAGATTAGAAAATCCTGTTGATAAAAGGAAGAGGGAGAGATAAGTAACTTTAGCCCCTGTTTGACTCCTATTCTTTTCTCGTTAAAATAAAAAATATGATCGTTATTTATCATATCAAACCATTAAATTTGAATTTCTATCTTTTGCGTGGGACCCATAACAACTGTATTTTTCATTCTCTTGTGTGAGACCTGTAATGACTAGTGTATGAATTATTTCAATAACAAATAAATCATGGAATATATTGTAGACAAACTTAATAAATGCACAAATAATAAGATTGTCCATTAATTACAATCTCAAATATTATTGGAGAATAAGATTTCGATCAATTTTGGACGAAATTGATCTCCTGTCCTTTTTGTAGTGAGAAATTTTTATCCTACCCAATGAGGATAGACGATCAGACGTGTAGTTTTGGTTTTTGGATATGTATGATAAGAAAGATAAATCAATAAGAGTGTGTTTGATTGCCAATATTTTCTATGGAAAATGTCATTATTTTTTTTATCAAAATTCTACTTTTATGCTATTTGATTAATATTTTTTCAGGAGAAATATTTTTTTACTTTTGGTCACGTGATCATTTTCTTTTAACAAAAAACGCAAAAAGAAATAATATAAAATTCATTGGTTAATACTTATACGAATTCTACTGTTATTCGAAGTAATCACTGAAACAAATTCTCTATCGAAAATTTTGGAGGTTACCTTTAAATAAAATAAATAAAGTTGGGTAGATATACCAAACCATCGCGGCAAGTGTCGATTCATATCATTCTCCCTTCATACAATTCCGTGAACTCTCCTAACTTCTGTCCGCGTTTCGCTCGATCTTTATTCTTTTATCCCTAATTTTTCATGTAAGATATTCACTCCATTTCTTGTCGTACTTTTTCTTTTCAATAAAAAACCAATATAAATATGGTTTTATTATTTCTATGCATTCATTTTGCTGTGATGGCCAATATTTAAAGACGAAGATTTTGTCAAGTTTTGATTTTTCTCTTTTTTTTTATAACATGTCAATGGTGTCGATACCAGCATTAGCATCAGCGCAACCACAAGCGTCGCCGTCTAATTCAATTATTTGTGGGATTTTATATGAGTGGGTTAACTATGGCAAAGGGTGGAGAGCACGGTGGTTTGTGTTGCAGGATGGGGTCCTCAGTTTCTTCAAAATTCCTGGGCCTGATAAAATTGTGGTCAGTCAAGAGACTGAGAAGGGATCAAGAGTTATTGGAGAAGAATCCATGAAGCTGATGTTTTGTAACCACAAGAATGGCAGTGAGCATTCCTCTTCCAAAACCTGGAAGGCTGTTGGTGAAATCCATTTGAAGATTTCGTTTTTCAATTGAATTTTGAGTTTTTCTGTATATTGCTAGGTATGTGTCAAAAGGGACTAATTGTTATTATTAATTGTAATTATGCTAAGAATCAAGAATCACCAAAATTAAATTAATAAAATGAATTCATATATGCGGAAGTTATTGTTGATATGAATAATAGTTGTAATAGTAGATGAGATCTTCTCCTCCTTACTCCTCACAAAGTATTAGCTATCAATGGGACAAGTCAATAAAAGATATATGGAGAGGAGAGGGGACCTAACCTTTATATAGGAAATAATTGAGTCGTCCCATTCCGATTAGAATTCTAATTAGAGTTTATTTCCAACCCACATATCTAAAATTACCACACCAAATAAATCACAACACATAAGGTGCAAAAGGCTCAATTGATCACTTAACAAATTTTGCCTAATCACAAATATCATTATGAGCCATATATCTAATCCGTAAAATTTGCAATCGAATATAAAGCCCACATATGAAATTATTCCAATATTCTCCCACTTGGGCAAATATTTGATTGCTATAACAAAGTTTTAACACCTGGGTTAAACTACATAGGTGGCCACAAAAGAATAGCTCCAATGATGACACCTTACGTAACATGATTCGGTCCAACAAGAATATTAACACCGAACATGGAAGTCATTACACCAATTAAGCGATGTAAGACTGTTCCACAACTTCAAATGCCAACATCCTTATCGATATGGATCCCCATCCTACGACCAATGTGGTAGTATGTGGTATGAACTTAGCACCAAATGTGATAAAAAATTGTGCTAACTCATATCGGTCATCATAATGTTTCGAATCAAAATGAAGTCACATGTCTCCAAAAAAGACTCATCTTATGTATTTATACGTCATATTTCGAGATCACAGTAATATTATGAAAAGACATAAATCAAATGCATGTTCAGAATAATTCATAAATAGGGGAAAAATATTTTATTATTAGAAGGGGTTGTACTCAAAAACATATGAGTTGTCTACGTATCTCGTAAAGGGATCAAACCCAAAACGTAGTTCTTTACATAAATAACTCCCACTAACCAAAAATATTAAATATTTTCACAATGCCCATATTAGTAACATGTGTCTTAAAGACTTTTGGAGCGAGTCCCTTAGTCAAGGGATCTGCAATCATTGCATCTGTATTGATATGCTCTATTTTCGTCTGCCCTTCTTTGACTCTGTCACTAACAACCAAATGTTTGATGTCAATATGTTTTGATCCACCAGAACTTTTATTATTCTTTGAAAAGAATACTACTGCACAGTTATCACAGTAGATGATGATCGGTATTGAGATGGAATCAACAACTTTCAAGCCAAAGATGAAATTTTTTAACCAAACGGCTTGGACTGTAGCCCCATAACATTCCACAAATTCAGCTTACATAGTAGAAGATGCCACTAGAGTCTATTTAGCACTTTTTCAAGAAATGACACCACCAGCTAATGTAAAAATATAACCTGAGGTTGATTTCAAATCATCTTGACACCTAGCAAAATCAGAATCTGAATATCTTACCACCTCAAGATGATTTTTACATTGGAATGTAAGCATATAGCTTTCAGTTTTCTTCAAATATCTCATAACTTTCCTAACTGCTTTCCAATGTTCTTGTCCTGAATTAGACTGAAATCTGCTAAGAACACTTACTGCATAGGCTATATCCGATCTAGTGCAAACTTAAGCATACATCAAGCTCCCTGCAGCATTAGCATATGACATCATCTTCATAGACTTCCTTTCTAGCTCATTCCTTGGACATTGAGTTTTATTAAACTTATCTTCTTTTATAATAGATACATCACCAGGTGCACCAATTTTACATATTAAACCTTTCTAGAACACGTCGTATATAAGCTTTATGAGAAAATCTCAATAAGCAACGATTTCTATCACGATGTATTTCAATACCAAGTACATAGGAAGCTTCTCCAAGATCTTTCATCTCAAAATTAGCAGACAACATTTTCTTTGTCTCATGAAGCAGCCTTAAGTTACTGCTAGCAAGCAGAATGTCATCAACATACAGTACAGGGAAAATAAAATTTCTTCCACTGATTTTGAGATAAATGCATTGATCAATAGTATTTTCAACAAAACCAAGAGAGGTCACAACCTCATCAAATTTCAAATACCATTGTCGAGATACTTGCTTGAGACCATATAAGGATTTGTTTAACTTACACACCAAATTTTCTTTTCCTTTCACAACAAAACCTTCAGGTTGTTTCATGTAAACCATTTCAGAAATATCTCCATTCAAGAATGTTGTCTTAACATCCATTTGATGAAACTCCAAATTGTAGTGTGCCACAAGAGTCATGATAATTCGAAAAGAATCTTTTGACGAAACAGGGGAGAAGGTTTCAACATAATCAATGTCTTCTCGTTGAGTGAAACCTTTTGCAACCAATCTTGCTTTCTTTCATTCAACATTTCCTTTTGAATCTAATTTACTTTTGAAAATCCACTTGTTATCTACAGCCTTAGCATCTGGAGGAAGTTCAACAAGATCCCAAACTTTATTCCTTTCCATGGAATTCATTTCATCTTCCATGGCAGCTATCCATTTATCTGCGTCAGGACTTGTCAATACTTGGTTATAAGTTACAGGATCAACAATATGCCCAATATTAAAAGCGCTTTCCAATAAATATGTAATATAATCACTGGGCAATGCAGATCTTCTTTCCCTTTGTGATCTCCTAACTTGTGGCTCAGAAATTGATTCAATCGTTGTTGGAAGAATTGGAGGTTCATCTTGGCTCCTCGGTTCTTTATTAACAATTTCAATTGGTTGAGAACCAACTTTTTCCTATATAATAAGAACTGGAACAACAACTTGATTAGGTTTAACAAGAATTTCTCTTAACATGAAACTCCCACCATCTCCGAAATTGTTTTCCAGAAACTTAGCAGTAATGGACTCTACAATTCTAGTACCACGATTTGGACAGTAAAACTTATATTCCTTTGATCTATCCGGACACCCAATAAAGTAGCCAGGAGTTGATTTATGGTCTAATTTCTTTTCAAATGGATTATAAATCGTAACCTCAGCTGGACATCCCCAAACTTTAAAATGAGCCAAACTTGGCTTACGTCCTATCCACAATTCAAACGGTGTCTTTGCAACAGCTTTATTTGGAACTTTGTTCAAAATATACATAGTAGTTTTCAAGGCTTCACCCCACAAATATTCGGGCAAATTTGTTCCACTCATCATACTTCTAATCATATCTTTTAGAGTTCGATTACATCTTTCAGAAACACCATTCTGCTCAGGTGTCCCTGGCATGGTGTATTGGAACACTATTCTACACTTTTGTAAAAACTTTGCAAAATCACCTGTATTTTGATCAGACTCGTCATATTTCCCATAGTACTCACCACCATAGTCAGACCTTACAACTTTGATACTTTTCTCACATTATTTCTTTACTTCCAGTTTGAAAATTTTGAATTTTTCAAGTGTATGTGATTTATCGTTAATCAAGTAAACATATCCATATCGTGAGAAATCATCAATGAAAGTTATGAAATATTTATTCCCACATATAGTGGAAAGCAAAGGTCCACTGATATCAGCGTGTATCAAGTCCAAAATTCCATTTCTCCTAGTTGAACCCTTCCTTGTAGATTTAGTTAGTTTTCCTCTTATACAATCCACACAGGTTTCAAAATCAGAAAAGTCCAAAGAGGAAAGTATCTCATCTTTTACTAATCTTTCCATTCTATCCTTAGAGATATGACCCACACGCTTATGCCACAACATAGAGGATGATTCATGAATTAAAGTCATTTTCTTTGATATATTGGTAACACATGAGACATCACCAAAAGGAGCCAAAGATAATTTATATAAACCATCACATAAAATGTCATTTCCAATCAAACGAGAATCATTAAATAACTCAACCATTCCATTACCAAAATTAAATGTAAAACCACAAGCATCAAGTTTCAATATAGAAATTAAATTCCGTCTTATTTGCAGTACATAAATTGTATTTTCCAAAACAAGATAAAAAGCAAACTCTAAAGTCAACTTCACTACTCCTATGAATTCAACCTTCACTTGAACTCCATTTGCAACGCTCAAGTTTACTTCATTCTCACTTGGCCTGTTTTTGCTTGTGAACCCCTACAAGGAATTCGCAATATGAATAGTAGCTCTTGAGTCTAACCACCAAGAATTCAAAGGCACGTCTACTAAAGAAGAATCAAAACAAACTAAGGCCAAGGGAATACTTGAAGAACTCTTATTCTTTTCCAACCAAGTCTTGAACTTAAAACAGTCTTTCTGCCAGTGACCCTTCTTTTTACAGAATTTGCATTGATCATTTTTCTTTATAACTCTTTTGGGACCACTAAAATTTTTATTTTGCTGACTTCGATGGGACTTATTACCCTTACGAAACTTAGGTTTATGGTTATGAGAAGGCCCCTTATTTTGCAATGGCTGAAAAACTAATTGCACAGTTCGACAGCTTCACAGTGCATCCTATACTTTTCTTGGGCACACACTGCTATGAGGTCATTCAAATTCCATTTATTTCGCTAAGCATTATAAGCAACCTTAAGCTTATTAAATTTGCTAGGAATGCTATTCAAAACATGATAGACCAGGAAAGGCTCCGCAATGAGAATGTCAAGAGCCTTTAGCTTAGATGATATATTTATCATTTTCATGACATGCTCTCTAACACCACTTGTGCCATCATATTTCATGCTCATCAATTTATCCATCAGATCCCCGATTTTGGCTTGATCAAATTCAATAAATTTTTCTTTTATGGCATCCATAAAACTTTTGGCATTTTCATTCTCGGGGATGACACCTAGAATGGAATCAGATATTGATCGCTTAATGATTTTCAAATAGAGTTTGTTAGCCCTTTTCCACTTTTCATGCTCGGCTACATATTCAACGGTACTCTTATCTGTGGGTTTCTCAAACTTTTTCTCCATTGTAAAATCTAAGCCCAAAAGACCAAGTGTTATTTCTATGTTTCGTTTCCATCTCACGTAGTTATTTTTAGTCAAAGGTTCAATAGCAGACAATTGATTCGAAAGAGATGAGACAT
This sequence comes from Olea europaea var. sylvestris, assembly GCF_002742605.1. Classification (NCBI taxonomy): domain Eukaryota; kingdom Viridiplantae; phylum Streptophyta; class Magnoliopsida; order Lamiales; family Oleaceae; genus Olea; species Olea europaea. Next base: position 17,287 of record NW_019235122.1, read on the forward strand.
TATAAATTGTGGAAACATAAACTATCACACTCAATATCATCCAAACGTAATGCATGCAATCAAATGGATGATGAAATATTCAACTAATTAATATGGGCTATTAATTAGATAATCTGTAATTTAAATCGAAACATATGAATTTTATTATGGTAAAAGCCTAGATGCATCATTATAAAGTCACCTTTGGGCCGACAATACAACATGCTATAAGGTACTTTTAAAACACATCATATAACTAGTTAACAAAATTATATTGATTTTCGAAACACCAACACCTTTGGGCAGAAGGAAATTTCTAGATCAAAATAAGCTCGTTAACTGCCTTATGTCATTTTCCAAAAACAACACATATAATAACATCTTTGGGCAAGATATTATGTGCAATAAATCAAAATTGTCGGGCAAAAATATATATATTTTGTTGTAGGGAAAACCGAAAAAATAATAATGAGTGTACTACTTTGGCAGCTACTACCCATTTTCATTTCAAAATATATCTCTCGTAGTGGGAAAAACAAGAATCGTCTCAAAATCCATGAAAAATTTAATCACAGAATAAAAATTATGCAACAAATCATGATCATTAATTGATGAAAGACAGGAAATCTATATGTGATTAATATTGAGAGATGAAATTGGTAACAAAATTTCAAAATGAAATTTAATGCATAAATAATGGCAATACATAACATTTTAATGAAATAATACAAAAGTCGTCAATTAATTTTATCATTTATTCAATATATGATTTTAATCGGGTCAAGTTTAAATAAAATTTTAATTGGGTCAAAATTGAAATCTTAGGGTCAAACCTTTAAAGGTTCAAATTAAAAGTCCCTTGAAAAAATTATATCTTACACTTAGATTTAAAAATTAAAAAACTGGTCCTTCACTATTCAAAAATTGCGTGATAGGTCCTAACTTAAGTAATTGCAATATGACCCCAACCTCTAATTGCAGACAGGCCCTTAAAAATGATAATTGCGACTGGGGATTGAAAACTTGACTAATTGCAATGGGAGCCCCCGTCTCCACCCATACTGCCTTTCGTTTTTATGAAAACTTTTTTTTTTTTTATTAATTTCAAAGGTTGGGTAGACCGGCGCATCAACCCGCCAAGCATCAGCCGGTCGGTGCCTCATCCAAATGGCAGTCGGCATCGCAAGTGGCAATCGACACTGCCGCTGTGACACAGTTTCTGCGGTTTTTCGGCCGACAATTAACCAATCATATTAGACACCACACAATTCATCAATTCCACAACATATATATAAACCATTGGCAACTAAGCATAATATACAACTCACAAAATCAATTCACATAATTATATGAAATTAACAAGCTGTTGGAGAAAAGGCGATTTGGGGGCCTGAATCCGATCCCGAGCTTCCTGCTGGGTTCCACTATGTTGGCGGTAAGGTTGGAAAAAAAAAAAAGGTGAAGGTTGATGGGTCGGTGGATGAAAGTTGATTGGTCGGTTCTTATGAAACAAAAAAAAAAGGAGTAAAATCCTTTTGAAAAGCTGTCAACTATCATTTAGAATTGCTTCAATTGGTTTACTGTTATCAGAGAAAAACTCATTATGCATCTTACTTGGCATCTGTTAGTTGCTAATTGGGAGGAGACAAAGGAACCGATGAAGGAAAATATATGCCCATCGATTAAATAAAAGATGTTTGGAGAGCTATATTACTTTGGAGGCAAGGTTCATTGAAAATCAAACAATACACAGATCGTTTATTTATTTATTTTTTTAAAGGATTTTGATCTTAGCATGTGGCTCTGATACCAATTGTTATTATTAATTATAATCATGCTAAGAATTAAGAATCACCAAAATTAAATTAATAAAACGAATTCATACATGCGGAAGTCATTGTTGATATGAATAATAGTTGTAATAGCAGTCAAGATCTTCCTCTTCTTACTCCTCACAAAGTATTAGCTATCAATGGGGTAAGCGCATAGGGCATATCTCCCAGTGGCAAAGGGGAGGGCGGATAGGGCTCAGCGCGGCAGTGTGCAGAGTTCGATTCCCCGCAAGGTGGAATTGACTTTGTTGCAAGCGGGAGTTACTATATGGGTTAACAGCCTTGGCCTATCCATGTGCTCTCCACCCTGGCTCCTGGGAGGCACATCCTGCGATTTACCTCCCCCACGATGGCCCAGGGTAGGGTCGGTGGGGGCCCTTAAGGTTGGGGTTCAATCTTTATATCAATGGGGTAAGCCAATAAAACATATATGGAGAGGAGAGGAGACCTAACATTTACATAGAAAATAATTGAACCGTCGCATTACGATTAGAATTCTAATTAGAGTTTATTTCCGCCCACATACCTAAAATTACCACACCAAATAAATCACAACTCATAAAGTGCAAAATGCCCAATTGATCACTTAACAAATTTGACCCTATCACAAATATCATTATGAGTCATACATCTAACCCGTAAAATTTACAATCGAATGTAAAGCCCACCTATGAAATTATTCCAACACTAATTTGATCATTTGAACTGGATTTTCTGTGGGTTATTAATCTGGGGTTTCATTTATTTATTTTTTCCCAATAATTATGTCCAAGATGAAGATTTAAGAAAAGTATTTGGACGTTATATTTTGATTTTTCTGGCTTAAATTTTTTCTTGTTTTGGGTGAAACCGTTTTAATCTATCAGCCATTTTTTTTTTTTTATGTTTGAATCCACTTGACTAGTGAAATCAACTCATTTCATTTTGAAAATCAAATTAATGAATTCCATTACCATATGAGTAAAACAATATGAAACGGAATATGGTTGTCCAATTCTTATGGACTAATGGCAAAGTACAACTTGTAAATTCGGCATGTGAGGTGGATTTTTTTAAAATTTAAATTAGATTGAAAATATACACTATCAGTCTAATTTAAACAGATATAATGCTTCAATTTTATGCTTTTTTTTGTGCATTTAGAAGTGTGTATCATCTTCATGTTTATGATTTTTGTTGCTTCTCTAGGTCTCATCTATTCGAGAAAGCAAATCCGACGATAAGAGGTTTTCCATTTATATGGGAACAGAGAGGTCGCATCTGAGGGCAGAGTGCAGAGAGGACAGAATGGCATGGATAGAAGCATTGAAGGCTGTGAAGGACAAGTTCCCAAGAATCTCCAACAGCGAGTTAATGGCTCCGGTGGACAATTTGGCTGTCTCGACTGAGAAGTTGAGGCAACGATTGTTAGAAGAAGGGTTGAGTGAGGTTGCTATTCAAGAAAGTGAGCAGATCATGAAGGATGAGTTTATGTCTATGTGGAATCAATTGTTGCTGTTGAAGCAGAAGCAATGTCTCCTCATGGACATGATGCGACAGTTAGAGGTACATGTTGTGATTCGTAGAACAACTCTTGGATCCCAAAATTCTTCTTCGGTTTCTTCTCTAAATAATTCTGCGCGCCAAATTTCTATCAGCCTTCCATAGATTTGTAGCTTAGTATCTGGTGGTCTGTGAGCAGTTCTTTCTCATGTTCTTTGTACTGAGGTTGTAGACCTATTAGTATTGCCCAATTCTTTTGTATAGATAGCTTAGTTTGGGATTGGTTCTTGAGATTTTTGTACTCTATTCTCCTTCTTTCTTGTTCTATTGGTCTCGACTGTAGCGCTAGTTAGAATACAGCTGTGAGCCTTATGTAAGAAATTATAGCATCTGTATTTGGATTAAAGGAGTCCATTGAAATATGCATTCATTTATTCATTGCATCAAGAACATGAACCGAAACCCAAGAGGTAGATGAATTCCAATTATCCACATATGATCACAAAATCAACTGAGTTTCAAGGCATGGTTAAGCTATAGACTATAGTCCACCTTATCTTTCAATAAAATAAAAGTTCAATCACTATTGGCACAACACCAAAGAATTCCAGCAAATAGATGCTTCGATGGGAAATCGCAAGTTTATTCTCGATCTTCAATTGTACGTTGGCAAACAGAGTTTGCCTTCGACTTCTAGCCCCCTTTCAGTCGTTGGTAAGTTTTTCAATGAATTTATCCGTTCACATTTTATCAAGTGCTTATTTGGAGGGGGAAAAAATCATAATGAGATCAAAATGAAAATGAGTAGTGAGTAAAACATTACAACTATAAAACCTGAAGGGCTGGGCACTGAAAATTACCCAAATTGCAAATTGTTTTCTCCGTTATACGCCGACGGCCTGCCTCTGCCGCCATTTTGCTCTGTAAAACAAAGCTGAAAAAATCAATGGAAAGTTTGTTAACTAGCCTAGTTAATCAATTTATTTGACTAAATAACCTTGTTTAAATGTTTGTTGGAAAAATACAATAAAGAAATAATATCAAATGTCCAAAACATCATAACCATGGAAAAGACTCAATCATCCCTTTCAATCGAATCAAATTCTTAAATTCATCTCCAAAATGCATCACATGCTTTCTCTATGCTTGTTATCCTAAAATCTTGTTATTCATTATATCCATCACTTATCTTCTCCAATATTTTGAGCATTTGAACAAGAATTTTGATTTTTATATTATGTACATTGAAATCTCTTCTATATTTGACAAAAAATAGAAAAGTGTTTTTGGAAATCTCATGTACATTGGTACTTTTATTGTTGAATATATTATGAAATGATATTTTAGTTGATTTTGTTTTCGCATTTGGTATATCTTCCATTAGTAACTATTGGACGATAATAGCTCTCTAGCCGTTATCTGTAGTGTAGAACGACGCTACAATCGTTATCTTCCATGTAAAATATAAAAATAATGTTAAAAAATTAAATATTATTTGTTTAATAGCAATTAATTTCAAAATATAAACGATATCAATTATTCATATTGCGTTTACATACGTAACGACACTTGTGCCAATTTCATACCAATAACTTGCATTTGTGTTGTTCTATTTTTTATGTTGATTAAGTAATGAGCATATCTCTCAAATTTTGTAAATGACATGTCCATCTCGTAACATAAATGAGTTCAACCTATCGAATATCGGGCTCGAAAGGGTCACAAATGCTCATACTCATGTTTATAGACAGAATGACATACGTGGCATTTAACGGCACTTGTGTCGTTCTGTTGATTTCTCCAATATTTTATTTTTTTCATCGCAACGTGTTCGAGCATTGGATCCCCTAACTTAAAAAAGTCAGAAATATTAATTATACGACAAACATCAATAGGATTGACATAAATATTATAATATCGAATGGATGACATCATAAATCACGATTTTAAATTCATTAAAGAACATAATTAATGAGCACGTCTCTCAAGTTTTGTAAATGACACGTCCATCTTCCAAAATAAATGAGATCAACTTATCGAATATCAAGGCTTAGACAGGTTGTAGTTGCTCATAACTATGTTTATAGACAAAACAACACGCATGACGTTGAACGGCATGTTAATTTCTTTAATATTTTGCTTCATTTCCACCGCAACAACCTCGAGCAATGAACCCCTTCCCTAACTTAAAAAGTCAGAAATGTTAAGTATGTGACAAATATCGATAGGATTTGACATGGATTATATGATATCGAGTGGGTGATATCACAAGTCATAATATACATTCGTTATAAAATATAATTAATGAGCATATCTCTTAAATTTTATAAATAGGGCGTCCATCTTGCAACATAAATATATTCAACTTATCAAATATCAAAGCTCGGATTGCTCTACTCGTATTTATAGACAGAACTGCACACGTGATGTTTAACGGTACTTGTGCGGCTTTATTGACTTCGTCAATATTTTGCCTCATTTTCACCTCAATGACCTCGAGTATTGGACCCTTTAACTTAAGAAAGTTAGAAATGTTATTTATGTGACAAATATCGATAGAATTGACATAGATTATATGATATTGAGTGGGTGATATCATAATTCATTATCTACATTCGTTATAAATTATAATTAATAAGCATATCTCCCAAATTTTATAAACAGCACGTCCATATTCCAGCATAAAAGAGTTCAACTTATCGAATATCGGATTGTAGCTACTCATATTTGTGTTGATAGATAGAACGGTGAACGTCATATTTAATGGCACTTGTGTTGTTCTGTTGATTTCTCCAATATTTTGCTTATTTTCCGCCGCAATGACCTTGAGCATTGGACTCCCTAACTTAAGAAAGTCAGAAATGTTACTTATGTGACAAATATTGATAAAATTGACATAGATGATATGATATTGAATGGGTGACATCACAAGTCATAATTTACATTCATTAGAAAATATAATTAATGAGCATATCTCTCAAATTTTGTAAATAGCACGTCCATTTTGCAACATAAAAGAGTTCAACTTATCGAATATCGAGGCTTGGACGGGTCGTGGCTGATCATACTCGTGTTCATAGACAGAACGACAAACACGACATTTAATGGTACTTATGCCATTCTGTTAATTTCTCCAATATTTTGCTTCATTTCCATCACAACGACCTTGAGCATTGGACGCCTAACTTTAAAAAGTCAGAATGTTAGTTATGTGACATCGAGTGGGTGACATCACAAGTCACGATGTACATTCATTAGAAAATATAATTAATGAGCATATCTCTCAAATTTTATAAAGAGCACGTCCAGCTTGTAACATAAATGAGTTCAACTTATCGAATATCAAGACCCGGATGGGTCGTGGCTGCTCATATTATATTTATAATTAGAACGACACACTTGACGTTTCATGGCATTTGTGTCGTTCTGTTGATTTCTTCAATATTTTGCTTTCTTTCCACAGCAACGACCTATAGCATTGGACCCTCTAAATTAAGAATGTCGGAAATGTAAGTCATAAGACAAATATTGATAGAATTGATATATGTTATATGATATTGAGTGAATAACATCACAGGTCATTCTGTACATTCGTTAGAAATTATATTTAATGAGCATATCTCTCAAATTTTATAAACAGCACGTCCATCTTAGAGCATAAAAGAGTTCAATTTATCGAATATCGGGGCTTGGACGGGTCGTGGCTAACGTTTTGTTATGTTGATTTCTCCAATATTTTGCTTCCTTTCTGCTGCAACGACCTTGAGCATTGGACTCCCTAACTTAAGAAAGTTAGAAACGTTAGTTATGTGACAAATATCAATAAAATTGACATAGATTATATGATATTGAATTGGTGACATTACAAGTCATGATCTACATTCATTAAAAAATATAATTAATGAACGTATCTCTCAAATTTTGTAAATGGCACGTCTATCTTGCAACATAAAAGAGTTCAACTTATCAAATCGAGGCTTGGACATGTCATGGCTGCTCATACTTGTATTTACAAACAAAACAACATACATGGCGTCTAACGACACTTGTGTCGTTCTGTTGATTTTTTTAATATTTTGCATATTTTCCTCTGCAACGATTTCGAGCACTGGACCCCCTAACTTCAGATAGTTGGAAATGTTAGTTCTGTGACAAATATCGATAGGACTGACATAGATTATATGATATCGAGTAGGTGACATCACAAATCATGATCTACATTCGTTAAAAAATATAATTAATGAGCATATCTATTTCTTCCTATGCCTTGTGCTTACATATTTTCACACTAATGACTATCCACAATTTGAGTGACAACGAACTTTATAGAGACACAAATCCCAAAGATTCCCAAAAGTTCCATTATGAATTTGCCTCATGATGAGAACCCAACGCCATGACTTTTGCACGGATATGTAGTTTCAACCATCGCTAGAAAAACAATCATAACCTAATGTCTTCATTATTACTTTCCCAATTAGCCATAATCAAACAACTCACTCCAAGGACTTCATTAACTGTGATTGTATTCAATGAGCACCTAATATACAAGTTAAAATAAATCATCTTAAATGAATAATAATAGAAAAACAATGATTAAAAAAACTAAAATCTGAAAAGACCAAAGCAAATCTTTTGACATCAATAAAGAGATATAGCATCAGCTCCAACTACTATGTCGACATCAACCATGGCCTACCAATATTGAAGCATTAGAATATCCAACCAACACAAAAATCAGCATATGTAATATTGTCGCAAAGGTCTGAGAATTAACTAATCCTTAATGAGCTAATGCCAAGCAAATAAACAAAAAATCTCAGAAGAACAAAGAACAAAATATAAAACTAGAATTTAGAATTTGAAGTGTTGAAAGATCAAAATCTCAATGTTTATATATTGTAGTGTTGTGATCCCCCACAAAAGATGTGTTGTTTCATGTTTAGGAATTTAGATTAAATTTTCTACAGGATACAAGAGTTGCATTCGTGCTTCTATTCTTTGCTTAAGCGGCCAGAGGGAGGATTTTCTACCATTGATAAATCCTGCATTTGTTTTCATTCGAGCGGGAAGATATTGCAACAAGGCTTTTACCTTGCTTACTTTTAATGACTTTCAATTTTTCCTCCAAATATTCAAACCTTAATATACATCCAAACATCCATGTACATATCTTCTCTATATAATTGAATAACTTTTACTCTAACACCCTCCAAATTAGTAAACTTCAATAATCTAAATTCTTACTACAATACCTGCGACAAAGAATACAAAATAATAATAATAATAATAATAATAATAATAATAATAATAATAATAATAATAATAATAACAACAACTCAAATTTACAGCTAAAAGAGAAATAATATGAGAAACAAATCAATAATCCATTGCATCACATATTTATGATTGATATCAAACAACAAAGGGACTTCATCGATAAGTTTTATTAGAATTTTCTTTATCACGTTATTGATTAAATTTTTGTTTATTTGCTAATATATAAATTCCTCATTAATCCATTATTTTCAAAATTTCAAATGTATAAAAAATTTGTCAATGTTAAAAAACCTCAACTAAAATTATACAATTAAACAATGAAATCATAAATAATCCATTTTTTTTCACCTTTTCATGTTATTCCTACACCAGTTGAAACATGAAATCACATTTCAAAATGAAAAATAAAAAAAAAAATCAAAGGAAAAATTACATTTTTACTATATCAATTTGTAACAAAGAGGGATGAAGTAGTATGAAATAAACTTGAATGGAAGAAGAAATTTTTTGTAATCTTGAAATGCACAAGAAATTTAGGGAAAGAAGTAGACGTTAGTTTCAAATTTAGAAAAAAAGGGTTTCACATTAAAATTGAAGAAGAATGAATGAGATGAAAATGAAAGAAATTGGATGAATATTTTACTGTTAATTGAAGGATAATTTTGTCATTTGGCTAGTAAAAATATCTTGAATTTTTTTCTTTTTTATTAATTTTGGTCAAAGGCCATTTCCAAAAACACTTTGGGTGTGTCTGGGCCAGCTGAAAAGCAAAAATATGACCGTTGTGGAATAAATTATTCACACAAAATCTGACAACTTTGAAAAACCAAAATAGGCATTTAATCTCCCCTTCCCAACTTCGCCCTCGTCTTTACATGCCTCAATCACCCGCCACCTTTTCTCTCTCCCATTACCGTTTCCTTTTACCATTACAGTAGACCATGGGGTTTTCTCACACACCAGCCATGAAGTCCGTTTCCAGATCCGACCACTAAAAAATTGTAGAAAGACGGTTTTTTTTGCACCAGATCGTCAACGCCTGCTTTCATCTCCACGCAATAGGATTCATCGACGAGCAAGACCATACCGACATTTGCAGTCACTTAACATGTCCGCCCATTCCACAGCACGTTAGGCCATGGCTTTGTATTCCCACATGGTAAGCGTCGACTATACATTCATTTGTTGTGCACGACAGAGCATATATTGGTATGCCGTATGACAGTCCCCAAATTGTTTAACGCATAATTGTTGGCCATTTGTCATCACAGATGGGTGATAACATACCTTCGTCTACTCCAACCCTCCTCCAAGCAGGAACTAAGAAGAACACCTTGTGGACTCTACGAAAGAACCGAATTTTCATCATCGCTAGTGAGCTTGTGATAGCTGATGGTCACCGTAATGAAAAATGCTTCATGAGACACGAATGACATCAATTCATCCAGTGGTTCAACTTCAACTCCGGACACAATTGGATAAAGTAGCAACCCAAGAATCATTGGGATGCTGTTCGGCAAAAGTATAAGTGATTGTAGGAGTTGGTGAACTGCATTGGTGTCGACTGCCTCTCTGCCACGAGAACAATAGCTGCCTCAGATGAATGGTGGGAGCGAAAGATTAAGGTATATAATTCTTTTCCTATTACACGATGGTTATACGAAAATTGCATTTCCATAACCAATAATAGGAATGAGAATTCAATGCCTTACTCCAATCTAGAAAAATATGACCCCTGCGTGTAATGCTCATTTATCTGTAAAACCACATAATTGCAAGAGAGATAAGAAAGCGTATGTTAACATTACTGGTGTAACGAATAGGATATGATGGTGAATAACAAGACATCACTATAGATTGGTCTGTGTATGATGGTGTAACGGATAGGGCTACAGTTTGTGTTTGCAATCATTTATTGTTCGATCCATTTCATATAGTTCTAAATTACGTTACAACAATTTTCCACACTACTACGAACCTTGTATTCAAGATTTTGAAAGCCCAAGATTGACTAACCAAGAGGTGGGCCAATTGGTTTTTAAAACTTTTTCCACAATTAATTTTAAGTTTAAAATTACTATGCTAGCAAATGTAATAATTAAGCAAATTCGGACGAATATGAAACTAAGTAGACGAATGTAAAGAAGGTAATATAAAAAATAATAAGTAAAAGGGATACAGAATGCAAAAGATTTAATAGGAGGTTCGATCCAACCTAACGATCTACGTCCTCCGTTCCAAACTCTACGTCATAAGCAAGATATTTTCCACTAGATGTGATTGACTTATGGTACAATCCAACCCTTACAAAGCTTTCGATGACTTACAAACAAGGAGCACCGATCCTTTTACAATGTTAAGCTTTAGGAACCTCAACACGACCCTCAAGCTTACAGATAAAGGATTTACAAATTGAAAATTCTCTTATAGTAGATGATATATTCAAATTTGAGTATGATAAGAGAAGTAGACCAACTCTTTAAGAAATGGTAACGCATGAAGCTCAAAAGTTCGGTGAGAAAAACTTTGAAGAGTGAAATGATTTTTCAAAAGTTAAATTAGTCAAAAGTTTTTCTAAATAGATTGATAGAGATAGACAAAGATTGAAAATTAAATAGATAAGATCATTACTATCTTACTTTAATGCTATTAGAAGTTATATATTGAATGCAGATTGATCTGGTATTTATAGCAGTAAAACGTTTAAATTTCTGTCTTACCGAACGACTGCGACTGGATGGTCAACTAGCCTTTTTTGTTAGAAATCAGAATGGTCACTATTAAGACCGTTGGACAAACCTGTCATATTAGACGTCCGCCAGATATACCAAACGTGTTCGGTACGACCAAAATTTTCAACAAAATGTTTTCTATTGTTTGGAAAAATATGACCTATTGAAAAATATTTTTAAAAATTATTTTTCAAGATTTTTGACACTTCCCAAATATGCAATAAAGTTCATATCTTTGAAAAATAATTTTACATGTGAAATATTTGGAACATCGTTTTTCCTTATGCATAAATATTATCTTGAGCTTCAAATGATATTGTTAATATTTAAAGCGTTTTACCTTTACACTTGAATTCAAGATATCTTAATCAAATGGCTTCAATGTTTGTCTTGAATGATTTGTCGTATATTCTCGGCTTTTATCTTATCTTGCGTTGCTCATTTTTGCGAGTATTTCAAAGGTGACCATTTTATCTTTAATTGATTAAGCTTGTCACAATTTCTATAATCACTCAAATGTGATTGTTAGCGATAAAAGCAATTTGTTTGTTATAATCAAAACGTGAAGTCAACCATAGGTTAACAATTTTCCCCTTTTTGATCATGACAAACAAGAGATGATATATGAGAACTTTGATAAGCAAAAGCATATGTTAACAAATAGTTCCCTCTATCGTGTATTCTCTCTTTCTTATACAGGTTAAACATGTGTATTATATCATCTCATTTCATGCATTTATTCAGGTATTTTCCCCCTTTTGACATAAGCAAAAAGAACAATGAAGCATGAAAAATGTAAGTGCATAATCATAACCATTTGCATTGAATAATTAAAGAACAAGGTTTGACAAGTCAACAGCAAAATAAGTTGCCACAAGTCAAAATACCCAAAATAAGTGTCCACAAGACAAAATGCCAAAAGAAGTACTAAGGCCCCAGATGAGGCGGTGGAGGAAAATGAGCATAGAAGTAATTTTAGAACGCGTTCTGCTGAGCCTGCATCTCTGCTTGCTGTGCAAGAGTAGATCCAGTCGAGCTTGGATCTGATGAATAGATGAGGTGAGTGAGTCGAGGCGCCCATTTAGGAGGTTGTAATGATCCTCGATAAAAGTAAAACCATGGGAAGAAGATGAAGAGGTACCCGAGGTTGGAATCGAAGGTGGATGCGAAGGTAATGGAAAATCTTCGTCGTCTTCCTCCTCTTCTTCAAAGGGCGATGTTGAAGCACCCGAGACGGGGTCGAACCCTTTGGTGTAAGCCACCCATTAGCCTTGTGTCTTGTAAATTTTCATGCGTTTGAGGGTTTGAATGTTGATTGTATCAGTGGGGTGAGGTTTGACTACCGCTTCACCATCAAGAGAGATATTGAAGTATTTTGAAAATTTTTGTTAAAAGCATTCCATAGGGTGGGGCTTTGGTATAACGGGAAGAGTTGATAAGTTTCATAAGGCCCAAGGCAATAGTCGAGAAATCTAACTTGTGGCCAACGAGAAATGAATCAAGAATAAACAAGTCAAAATAATTAACCTCATCCTGATGCCCTTTCCTAGGTTGAATAACGTTAGCAATGATATTTTGCGACACTTTGCAAAGTAAGGTGAGTTGATTGTCACTAATTTTTGTAAAGTTCTCAAATCTTTTCCTGTCACACGACGGCATTCATCACTCGGGTTATAACCTTCTAAAGTCGGATGAGTTTTGTGAACAAAAACTTGTGTATCACATGGTTCAAGTCTAAGAACGTCTTGAATGAGAGCTTTATTAACGGTGACTCTCACATTTTTAATTAAATAGGAAATACTATCTGAACGTGGTGTAATAACCATTTTTGTGTAAAAATTCTTCATGAGTTGAGGGTAAGCATTTTCTTCTGAAGAACATACCGAAACCCATCATATTTTCTCAAAGAATTCTTCAATATGAAAAGCAGGTGCGTCAATAGCAAAATTCGCAAAATCAACATTTTCGCTTAGTAGAATGGATGCTTTTTCAAATGGGTTCACCAGCACCTCGAGCTTGAAATTCGTGTCTTTCTCCGAAGAAGGGGATAGAGAACGTCGAATGGTTTGCTTCAACCTCTTCCCAGTCTTCTTTGTTCCCGTCATTGCGAGAAATGAAGAAAATATGGATAATTTGATTTAGGGCACAAATTTCGGAATTTCGAATAGTGAGAGAAATTTCAAATGTTTGGAAGAGAAAAATATGTATAGTAAGTGGACTTATGGATTTGGTGTTCAAAGGATGAATTAGAAAGAGGGAAATGACAAAAATTGAGTGTAATGTGGAAAAGGGTTTCGAAGGAGATGAATAAGATGGGAAGATATAGCGTTTGATCATTTTTGAAAATCTGAATATGCAGTGTGCCGGACGTCCGGTATAATGTACCGAATCGTTCGGAAGAAAAGTTCTGTCCAACCGGATGAATTACAGGATCATCCGTTGGATCCATCCAATATGTGTCGGACACGTCCGGTTAACTCATCCAGACCTTTTTTTTCTAATAGAAGGGAAAATATAGTCACGTAGCACTTAAATCAATTATGTACTTCAAACTCATCAATAATTCCCAAGCCTCTTCTAATATGTGAAAATCTACAAGTGCAAGAGGTTTGGTGAAGATATTGGCTAACCGATTTTCAGTGTTTACAAATTCTAGAACGATTTCTTCCTTTTGTGCATGATCTTTTAGGAAATGATGTCTAATCTCATTGTAATTAGTACGAGAGTGCAAGATAGGATTTTTTGACAAATTTATGACACAAGTATTATCACACATAATAGGTATTTGATCAAAAGATAATGATAATCATTAAGGGTTTGTTTTATCCATAGCACTTGAGCACAACAACTTGCCATCGAGATATATTCGACTTCAGCTATCGATAATGCCACGAAATTTTGTTTCTTACTAAACCATGTTACTAGTGCAAAGTCTAGAAAAAAGACACGCCCCACTAGTGCTTTTGCGATCAATTTGACAACCGGCCCAATCGGCATCCGAATAGCTAAGTAACTCAATGTGAGTTCCTTTGGGACACCAAAGTCCCAATGTTCGAGTACCATTAAGATATCTAAAGATTCATTTTATGGCCTTAAGATGCGATTTCTTAGGATTAGATTGAAATCTAGCACATAAACATACACTAAACATAATATCGGGCCTACTAGCAGTTAAATAAAAAAGGGATCGATCATACCTCGATACTTAGTTACATCAATGGAAGTGCCTTGATCATCTTTGTCCAATTTGATGGATGAGCTCAAGGGAGTGTTTTTTGGTTTCAGATTTTCCATCTCAAATCGTTTGAGCATATCCGATATGTAATTACTTTGATTTATAAAAATTTCATCGTTTGTTTGCTTAATTTAAAGACCAAAAAAGAATTTAAGTTCTCCTACCATGCTCATTTCAAATTCCATACTCTTGCATTTTGAAATTTTTCACAAAGATGGATATTAGTTGCACTAAAAATAATGTCATCAACGTAAATTTGAACAATAACCATATCTTTCTTAGAAGTTTTCACAAATAGTGTAGTATTCGCTTTACCTATTGAAAAATCGTTTGAGAGTAGAAATTTGCTCAAACATTCATACCAAGCTCTAGGAGCTTGTTTTAAACTATAAAAAGTTTTTCTAAGTTTAAAAACATGATTAAGATATTTGTGATCTTTAAAATCGGAAGGTTGCTCAACAAAAACTTCTTCTTAAATAAATTCATTTAAAATGCACTTTTAATATTTATTTGATAAAGTGTAAAACCTTTATGACATGCAAATGCAAGAAGCATACGAATGGATTCTAATCTAGATACTGGTGCAACTATTTCTTCAAAATCTATACCTTCTTCTTGATTGTAACTTTGGGCCACTAATCTAGTCTTGTTACGCATAACTATTCTATTTTCATCTCTTTTGTTTCTAAAGACCCATTTTATTCCAATAATGGTTTGATTGTTTGGTCTATCGACTAAGTCCTAAACATGATTTCTTTCAAAATGATTTAATTCTTCTTGCATCGCTAGAATCCAAAACTCATCAAACTTAGCTTCTTTGAAATTCTTAGGTTCGATTTGAGAAATAAATGTTTTGCTACCAAAGTGATTTTTATGGGAGGTTCTAGTAGTGATACCTTTTGATGGGTCACCAATTATTAGCTCCTTAGGATGGGATGGAGCAAATCTCCATTCCTTTGGTAATGAGGGATTACTTTGTTCTTCGGTTTGTCTTTCTTTATTTTCTTGAGCATTTGATTTCTCATTTTCTTCTTTTGGTGCTTCCTTATTTTGATCTTGAATTTTCATTTGTTCAAAGGGAGCTTCCAAACCTACATTATGACACAAG
Organism: Olea europaea var. sylvestris; assembly: GCF_002742605.1. NCBI lineage: Eukaryota > Viridiplantae > Streptophyta > Magnoliopsida > Lamiales > Oleaceae > Olea > Olea europaea. The sequence goes on from NW_019235122.1 coordinate 32,935, forward strand.
CTTTCTCTTGATTAAGAGAGTTAGTCTCATCAAATGTGACGTGCATGGATTCTTTAAAAACTAGAGTTTTTTTGTTAAATACTTTATAAGCTTTGCTAGTTGATGAATATTCTAGAAAAATTCCAACATCGGATTTAGAATTAAACTTTTCCAGGTTATCTTTAGCGTTTAAAATAAACATTTGCACCCAAAAACTCTAAAGTAACCGACGTTTGGAATTTTATTTTTCCAAAGTTCATATGGAGTTTTTTTATTTTTTATTACATGTACTCTATTTACAATATGGCAAGTGGTATAGACGGCTTAGGTCCAAAATTATTTTGGTATGCTATTTTCATTTAGCATGGTCCTAGCCATTTCTTGCAATGTTCAATTCTTTCTTTCTACTACCTTATTTTGTTGAGGAGTTCTAGGAGCCAAGAAATTATGATTATATCTATTTTCATTGCAAAAATTATCAAAAGCTATATTGTCAAATTCTCCACCATAATCATTCCTTATAGAAGTATAGAATATCATTTTTCATTTTGAACCTTTTTACAAAAATGTTTATGAGCATTTAAATCATCTTCCTTAAGACTTAAGAATAGAACCCAAGTAAATCTTGAAAAATCATCTACAATGACAAAACCATAACGTTTTTTTCCTAAACTTGCGGTTCTAAATGATCCAAAAAGTTCAAATTGACAAGCATCTCAAACTTTATTTTTTTCCTCTTCTTTTTACTTGTTTGCCAAATTGACAACCATCTCAAACTTTATTTTTTTTTTCAAATTTTAAATTTGGCAACCGTATAACAAAACAATTTCTCGAAAATTTTGAAAGAAGATCCATGCTAGCATGACCTAATCTCCTATGCCATAACCATGTATCTTCCTTAAGGATAAGTAAGCATTTTTCATCATTTTCAAACTCAATATTTAGGACATAAATATCTTTTATTTGGCTACCTATGAACCTTGCTTCCTTTAAAGTAGCAACCTTTATAAGACATTTTGAAGAGTCAAATTTAATATGATAACCTTTATCACATAATTGACTAGCGTTAAGCAAATTATATTTGAGGTTATCGAATAATAAAACATTTTAAATTTTAGGAGAGGAATGATTACCAATATCTTCGATTTCGATAATTTTTCATTTAGCATTGTCTCCGAATGTCACATGACCTCCATTCTTTTCTTTGAAATTTGATAGTAACTTTCTATCTCCGGTCATGTATCTTGAACATCCACTATCCAATAACCATTTGCTTTTTTCTTTCTTTGGTACCTACAAAAATAATTCAATTTTTTATTTTTGATACCCATAAAAACTTGGGTCCTTGGTAGTTAGTATTAGTGGACTCTTGAATCCACTTACATTTTATTTCAAAGTATAACTTCTTTTTAGTTAAGTAATTGAGTGCAACATGTCAATTTTTATTACAAAAACTACATGTAATTTTTGAAGTAGAAGAATTTGAAGATTTAACAAATATATTTTCAAAAGATTTTTGCTTCAAGAAGGGTTTGTATCTAATTCCTCCTTTATCAAAAACACATTTTTGATTACCAAACATTAAATCAAAATTCTTCTTTCCTTGAGTAAATTTATAAATGATTTTTGTCAAGTCCTCAATCTTTTCTTTTAAAAGAGAATTTTCTTTGATCAACAAATCGTAATTGAAATTTTCTTTTTGTTTTTCCGAAATTTTCTTTATTTCTTCTTTTAATGAAGAATTTTTCTTTTTAAGAATAGAGTGACTTAATATAAGTTTTTCAAATTCTTCAAGAATTTTTTCGTAGGAAGTAGGCAATTCATCATATGAACATTTATCAATAGAATTTACCTCGTCTTTGATAGCCATGAAGCACATGTTGGCAATATCATCTTGGCTATCATTTTCATTTTGATCATCATCATCACCTTCATCCCATGTAGCTTTTAATGCCTTTTTCTCTATGTTCTTCCTTTTGTTCGGGCACTTCGTTCTTTTGTGGTCTGGCTTGTCACAATCATAGCATATGATTTTCTTGCTTTTCTGTTCAACTTTTTCATCTTTCTTTTGAAATTTTCGATTGTTTCGGAAGCCCTTCATTTTTTGACAAGAAGAAGCAACTCGTCAAGTTCTTCATCACTCATGTTGTCACTTGTTGTTCCTTCTTCAATTGTCGATTTTAAAGCAATTTGACGTTTGGGTTCCTTTGATTCATCTTTACTTTTTCTTGTCTTCTTCTTGACCTTGGCATTGTTGAGGTCATAAGTCATTAATGTTCCATAGAGTTCTTCCAAAGAATATGTATTTATATCTTTGGTATTCTATCAACATTCTCAATGGGCTCCAATCTTCGGATAGAGACTAACCATTTTACTCACAAATTCACCGTTAGTATATTTTCGATCAAATCCTTTTAGACCATTTACAATATTAGGAAAACGAGTAATCACATCAACAATAGGTTCATTTTGTTTCATGAAAAATTTTCGAACTTCTTAACCAAGATATTAATTTTGGTTTCTTTAACTTTGCTAGTACCAACATAAGTAACTTCTAATGCATGCCAAATGTCATATGTAGAATCACACGTACTAATACGGTTAAACTCATTCCTATCAAGTGCACAATAAAGTAAGTTCTTGTCTTTGACATTTAATGACAATTTTTGTAACGTCCCAAATTTTATTGACTTAGATTTTGGGGTGTCACCGATATCATTTCATAACACATACTTGAAGCAACAATATTTAATTCAAAAATTTATAATTTATTGAATACTCAAATATTGAAATAATGTCACAAAGTTTAGAACATTGGATAAAAAAAAAACACAAAAAACTTTAAAAATTTTATTATCGAAGAATTTTCTAAAAGATAAATTTTATTTTACTTGGCAACCCTTACACCGTCCAGCCACCATCCACGTCGACCGCACTGACCTGAAATGTTGAAATTGAAGGAGTGAGTAATTTATACTCAGTAGGATATGTGCGTCCAAACAATATTAACTTTTTAAACATAAATTTATAACATTCCATACCATTATTTCATCAAAATGAATCGAATGCTCTAACACATTTATGTGCAAACAGTTGAGAAAACCCAAAGGAGATCTCATATTTCATTAAGACCCGCAGGTCAATTAGCATTTCATGAAATAAAATTTCGTAAAAAAAATTTATAATATTGTAGGGACAAATCAACATGCATATAGTATCCTACGTTGATTGATAAAAAGATTTGTTGGAAGAAAAGCTATTATCTCACGTTCCCAACACCTTGTCTCCGTAATCGTGTCAATATGTGTGCTTCAAAAAAATCGCCCATCTAATTATTCCCAACTTGGAGCACTCAATTTAAGGTAGACAAAAATCATTACTTAAATCATGGTAAGTTTACGTGCAAAACAAATGCAAAATTTCCTATTACCTTATAGTCAAACATTTATCCCTGTATTTGGTCCAATCAATCACTGTTACCATATTCACATGTTTGCCATTCTCTTCAATCTCAAACAAGGCAACTTGCCATTTCTTTAAACCAAGGTCAATTAACACATTTGCAGGGCAAGGTCATTCATACCTTGAAAGAATTTAAAACTTATTTTATCTTTCCAATGGAATCTACTCATCAAGGACAAATCATAGCCTACTCAAAAGTATATCACCATTTCAAGTAAACTACATGTGGGTGGTTGGGAAGGTTTTTAAATCAATTTTAACTAAATTATAAGTTAAGGTAATATCTTTCAACCTTAATAAGATGGGCGAAACTTATTTGAAATAATTATTTCTCGAGCCTAATATATATAATTAAATAAGAGTTATCTAACGAGCACAAAATTGATATACTAATTCTAGTTCTATTGAAAAAAATAAATATTTAACCCAAATGAATCTGGTACTAGATAGTATGAGCTCTTTCCAGCATTTCACGGTATGAGGTGAAACGATGGGACATAAGTATCATGCTTATATCTGGGTTCAACCCTTGTTCAAACCTCCTGACTTTTTTATCCTCCGTATCCACCAGATGTGGAGCATACCTTAAAAGTTGGTCAAACTTCCTTTCATACTTAGTCAGGAACATAGTCCTTTGCTTGAGTTGGAGAAATTCACTTTCTTTGTGATCCCTCAAAGACTGTGGGAAGTACTTGTCCATTACTTCCTCTTTAAATCGCTCCCAAGTCAATTTCGCTTGTTGCTCTGAGGTCATCGTCCTTGACATCGAGTCCCACCAGTGGCTTGCATCACCGGAGAACATAAACTCAGCACACTGGACCTTCTGGGCGTCCGTGCACCCTATTAATCGGAATATTCTCTCCAACTTGTGAAGCCACTCCTCGGCTGCAAGTGGATCAGCTGCTCCATTGAAGGTAGGGGGCTTGTGTCTTCTAAATTGCTTGACCACTGAAGCATGGGTTGGAGGAGCATTAGGAGCTAGTGGTAGGGGTTGCGCTTGGTTCGGGTTTTGCCTGCCAAGGTCTTGGACCTCTTGGAGGAGATCTCTTATCAAGTTTGTTTGGTTTGCGCGGGCCATTTTCCTTTAGACAAAACGTATGGTTCTTATTAGTTTCATACTTCGAATTCTAACAAAGAAGATAAGGTTTTATTTCTTGACACAAAGGAAGTTGTTACAAGGATTTAAATCTAATCCCTATAAGTTCTACGGATCTTCTTTGGTGGAGCCTCATCTCCAGAGGAGTCTTCCGCCTCAAGTCTGAATTCTATGTCCATCTCAACCTATGGCTCGGGCTCAGGATCATTCCCCTCTTCAGGCTCTTCTTCTTCATCAAGTTCAATTACTATCTCCGGTTGAGGTTCTAAGTTTTCCCTCCATAGGTCTAGGAGTGATTGGCAATACACTTCAAACTCAAATATATTTGGGTGCTCCTCTAGCATTACATCCCTAACCGTAACTCCCATATCTCCCCATTGAGGTGGAAAGGAATATATGAGGTTATTTATAGCCTCAATATGCATTATCTCCATTCCAGCGTTCACCGCTATCATGCATCTCTCATAGACATCATGTATATGTTCGTCAAGTGGACGGAGCAGATCAGTCACGTAATTCTGTTAGGACTGAATGACGATTCTACGGTTCAATGCTCCTCTATATGCCCTAGCCGTTCTACGAGCCATATTTGTTGCATTTTCACATATCATACACTTTTTTTTCACTCTTGGAAAAATGGCTATTGTTACATAACATTCTACCTATATATTCTAGCCCAATGCGTATCTTTTGAAAAAACAATACATCTTTTAAATCATTTCTAACTGGCATAGTATATCTTTGAAAATAAGCATAAGTTGCACTATAGCATCACAAAGCATCATAACATAGTCTTTTCATGAAAACATTAACTTTGAACATACCTGAGCCATAGGATGAGATTGATGGATGGATGTAAGATGACATGGAGTATCTTAGACTTTTTCATTTTTTAAAAAAAAAAACATACTTGGTCTACAGAACCGGCTAAACCATTTTTTTTTTAAAAAAAAACATACTTGGTCTACAGAACCGGTTAAACCGTGCTCTGATACCACACTGTAACGTCCCGACCCCTTATGGACCGGAATGCTACTTACTTTACTTAACTAACCGGGGGTTTAGTCATAGAAAAATATGTTTTAGCGAAAGCTTAATTTTTACAATGATAATTTTAACAACATTTCGAATACTTTAAATAAAACACTGAATAAAAAAATAACGGAACGTAATTTATTTGAAGAAAACACAACTTGTTCTCGCGTTCAGCGTTATTCAAATATTTTAAAGAAATAACATTGAAAACGTTCACAAAAATAAATCTAAATAACTTGTTCTCCGGGTTTTCCATGGGCTCGTTGCACCACTCTCCATCTTTTCCATCATCCAGGTCCAAGGTAGAATCATATCAATCTGTAGAGAAGGGGTTAAACCCGTGAGTTAAAAAAACTCAATAGATATCGTTGGTGCACTCGTGATCAAGCTATACATTTCAAAGCTGTAACTTTAGAAACATTTTCATAGTAGGATTTCCGGTAGAATCCCAAACACGTAGAGTCATGACTTAGCATGACGCATCGACCGGAACTACATGCCGTACCCGGAGGTACCATAAGACATGAAGGTGTATGCCGTACCGGAGGTACCATTAGACATACAAATATTAACATAAATCTTCATTTGCTAGAAACTTATAACTTAACACGAATTAACACTTTGCATCTCTACCTACCTTGATTGATGCTTTGAACCTTGTTGAAAAATGCACTCCTTTGATGTTTAAAAAAAAAACACTCCGATGAGAATTGATGTTTGGAAAACACTTCTTGATAGCACCAAAACTTCTAGGAAAAACTAATTTTCATCCCTCTCATTTTTCTTTTTTCTAGACTTGAAAACTCTCTCTTTTATGCTTAGAAGCTTTTGTCTTGGTGTGAAAAATGTGTATGCATTGGGGTCTATTTATAGGTAAAAATCTCACAACTTAAGGGAAAGTGAAGGGCCTAATACTCATTAATACTGGTGCCATTTATGTCGGAGTTATAGGTTTAAGAAATTGCTAGAAAATCGTGTAGGAATTTGACTTTTCATATTCTGCGTACTTCGGTTGATACTGTACAGCCTTTAGTATTTTTATCATAACTTCTTCTCCCGATATCCGATTGAGGTAATTCAAAGTGCGTTAAAAAGTTAACCCAAAGAGCTACAATTTTCTTTAGATATCATTTTTCAAATCGAATTTTTTCTATGTCGTAAATGGGTCTCAAATGAGACTAAAAATTCGAAGTATACTTTAGTCATCCAATATTCATGTCTTAGTGCCACTAAGGTGTTTAAAATTATTTTGGGGTTCTACAAAAACCAACAAGTTTGTTAACATAAACCGCCCGTAAAGGGAAAATATTATTAATCACACATCTTACTTCAATTGAGCCTTCCGGTACTCCAGCTAACTCCATTCGACCCAGTCGAATTTTTCGTTTGCGTCTTCCTGCATTTCCCGTATCTCACTGTTGCGCCTCAGGGACATAAATGAGCACTTCCAGAAGTAAAGGTCATTTTTCTGTAGTCTGTTGATCGCCAACAACTCTTTCATGCATGTCTTAGCATTAGCACTTCATGACCAACAAAACTATGGATTTTAGCAGCTACTCGCTCACTGGCAGAGGTCACACGGTCAATAGAAAATGATAATTCTCCAATGGATATTTTAGATCTCTTCTCTTTTTTATTGTTGCTGCCAGACCTCCGTTTGTCTTCACTTCGCGGCCTAGACACGTCTATGCTGGATATAGCCCTATCTGTTCTCTCGCCCTCATTACTTAACTTGCTACCCTCTTCATCGATTGAATGAGCATCTTGCATGTCTTCGTATCCACTATCTTCCAGCATAGCGAATCCTATTCTACACGGCTTTGTCGATGTGACTGCGTACTTATGTTGTCGAAGGCATCCCCAAATAGTACCTTGTAGCCGTATACCTCTCTGAATTGTCTTAGTCCTTGTTTACCTATCCAAAACATAGAAAATGAATTCGAACGTCAGAAATGTGCAAAGAACCAAGGACAACGTTTGAAGAAAAGACTATTGTTAATGAACAACAAAATTTCGAACATTTCACATGTAACCTTAGCTTAAAGAGAAGATGCTATATAATTGTAAGTTGGTTGCCAAACTTGAATGCAGAGTGGTGTCCACTGGAGTATAACTATGCAATTTGAAATGTCTTTGAAGTATTGTGTTCTTATTGCTTGAAGAATATACATGCAAACTATATAACTCAGTGATTCCAACACTAGACAGAGTTTAAAATACCTATGTTCGCTTCTTCTCAAATCCAATGGCTAGATTCGAAGCAAGCAAAATGAGCATTTGGGTATCACCGAATGCGTTACAAATTATAACAATACTAAAATATGTTGACCTATGGTTGACTTCACGTTTTTATTATAATAAACAAATTGCTTTTATCACTAACAATCGCATTTTAGTGATTATAGAAATTGTGGCAAGCTTGATCAATCAAAGATGAAATGGTTGCCTTTGGAATACTCACAAAAATGAGCAATGCAAGACGAGATAAAAGCCGAGCGTATACGACAAATCATTCAAGAAAACATTGAAGCCATTAGATTTATATATCTTGAATTCAAGTGTAAAAGTAAAACGTTTTGAAAATTGACAATATCATTCGAAGCTCAATAAGAATTTTTATGCATAAGGAAAAACGACATTTCAAATATTTCACATGCAGAATTATTGCATATTGGGGAAGTGTCAAAAACCTTGAAAAATAAGTTTTAAAAATATTCTTTAATAGGTCATATTTTTCCAAACAATAGAAAAAAATTTGATGAAAATTTTGGTCATACCGGGTGCGTCGGGTATATTTGGCGAACATTCGATATGACAGGTTTGTCCAACGATTTAAATAGTGACCGTTTTGATTTCTAACCAAAAAGGGCCAGTTGACCGTCTAGAAAGTTATCGGACGTCCGATAGTAGTCGTCCAATAAGATAGAAATTTGACCGTTCCACTGCTTTAAATACCAGATCAATCTGCATTCAATATACAACTTCTAATAGCATTAAAGTGAGATAGTATTGATCTTATCTATTTAATTTTCGCTCTTTGTCTATCTCTATCAATCTATTTAGAAAACTTTTGATTGATTTAATTTTTGAAAAATCATTTCACTCATCAAAGTTTTTCTCACCTAACTTTTGAGCTTCATTCATTACCATTTCTTAAAGAGTTAGCCTTTTTCTCTTATCATACTCAACTTTGAATACATCATCTATTATAAGAGAAGTTTCAATTTGTAAATCCTTTATATGTAAACTTGAGGGTTGTGTTGAAGTTCCGAAAAGCTCAACATTGTAAAAAGACTGATGCTCCTCGTTTGTAAGTCACCGGAAGCTTTGAAAGAGTTGGATTACACCATAAGTCAATTACATTTAGTGGAAAAGACCTTACTTGTGATGGATATCTTGGTATCGGATGACGTAGATCGTGTGTTCGATCAAACCTCCTATTAAATCGTTTGCATTTTCTATCCCTTTTACCTATTTTTTTTTATTTTACGTTCTTTACATTTGTCTGCTTAGTTTTATATTCGTGCAAATTTGCTTAATTATTACATTTGCTAGCATAGTAATTTTAAACTTAAAATTAATTGTGAAAAAAGTTTTAAAAACCAATTAACTCCCTCTTGGTTAGTCAATCTTGGGCTTTCAATTGGTATTAGAACTTGATACTCATTTTTTAAAGATTTCACAATCTTGAGCAATGGCTAACCCTATGTTTCAAAATCTTGAGAGGCGTTATACAAACAGACCTCCCTTCTTTGATGGGACACAATATAATTATTGGACGGCTATGACGATGATCTATGTTCAATCCGTTAACTATAACATTTGGAAAATTATCGAATATGGTCCTTATATGCCTACCAAAACTATCAAAATTGATGGAAGACCCGACCAAACTATTCCTAAATCTAGAGAGGAATATGGTGATGAAGACAAAAGAAAATTTTAACGATTTGAAATTTTTAGAATAAAAATGTATTTGTTTTATATGTTATACTTTTATATTTTGATAAAATTTAGGGCCAAAGTGAAATAGGTTTTAAATCCAATTTTCATTTGGGTTAAATATTTATTTTTTTCAATAGAACTAGAATTAGTATATCAATTTTGTGCTCGTTAGATAACTCTTATTTAATTATATATATTAGGCTCGAGAAATAATTATTTCAAATAAGTTTCGCCCATCTTATTAAGGTTGAAAGATATTACCTTAACTTATAATTTAGTTAAAATTGATTTAAAAACCTTCCCAACCACCCACATGTAGTTTACTTGAAATGGTGATATACTTTTGAGTAGGCTATGATTTGTACTTGATGAGTAGATTCCATTGGAAAGATAAAATAAGTTTTAAATTCTTTCAAGGAATGAATGACCTTGCCCTGCAAATGTGTTAATTGACCTTGGTTTAAAGAAATGGCAAGTTGCCTTGTTTGAGATTGAAGAGAATGGCAAACATGTGAATATGGTAACAGTGATTGATTGGACCAAATACAGGGATAAATGTTTGACTATAAGGTAATAGGAAATTTTGCATTTGTTTTGCACGTAAACTTACCATGATTTAAGGAATGATTTTTGTCTACCTTAAATTGAGTGCTCCAAGTTGGGAATAATTAGATGGGCGATTTTTTTGAAGCACATATATTGACACGATTACGGAGACAAGGTGTTGGGAACGTGAGATAATAGCTTTTCTTCCAACAAATCTTTTTATCAATCAACGTAGGATACTATATGCATGTTGATTTGTCCCTACAATATTATAAATTTTTTTTACGAAATTTTATTTCATGAAACGCTAATTGACCTGTGGGTCTTAATGAAATATGAGATCTCCTTTGGGTTTTCTCAACTGTCTGCACATAAATGTGTTAGAGCATTCGATTCATTTTGATGAAATAATGGTATGGAATGTTATAAATTTATGTTTAAAAAGTTAATATTGTTTGGACGCACATATCCTACTGAGTATAAATTACTCACTCCTTCAATTTCAATATTTCAGGTCAGTGCGGTCGACGTGGATGGTGGCTGGACGGTGTAAGGGTTGCCAAGTAAAATAAAATTTATCTTTTAGAAAATTCTTCGATAATAAAATTTTTAAAGTTTTTTGTGTTTTTTTTTATCCAATGTTCTAAACTTTGTGACATTATTTCAATATTTGAGTATTCAATAAATTATAAATTTTTGAATTAAATATTGTTGCTTCAAGTATGTGTTATGAAATGATATCGGTGACACCCCAAAATCTAAGTCAATAAAATTTGGGACGTTACAAAAATTGTCATTAAATGTCAAAGACAAGAACTTACTTTATTGTGCACTTGATAGGAATGAGTTTAACCGTATTAGTACGTGTGATTCTACATATGACATTTGGCATGCATTAGAAGTTACTTATGTTGGTACTAGCAAAGTTAAAGAAACCAAAATTAATATCTTGGTTAAGAAGTTCGAAAATTTTTCATGAAACAAAATGAACCTATTGTTGATATGATTACTCGTTTTCCTAATATTGTAAATGGTCTAAAAGGATTTGATCGAAAATATACTAACGGTGAATTTGTGAGTAAAATGCTTAGTCTCTATCCGAAGATTGGAACCCATTGAGAATGTTGATAGAATACCAAAGATATAAATACATATTCTTTGGAAGAACTTTATGGAACATTAATGACTTATGAGCTCAACAATGCCAAGGTCAAGAAGAAGACAAGAAAAAGTAAAGATGAATCAAAGGAACCCAAACGTCAAATTGCTTTAAAATCGACAATTGAAGAAGGAACAACAAGTGACAACATGAGTGATGAAAAACTTGACGAGTTGCTTCTTCTTGTCAAAAAATGGAAGGGCTTCCGAAACAATCGAAAATTTCAAAAGAAAGATGAAAAAGTTGAACAGAAAAGCAAGAAAATCATATGCTATGATTGTGACAAGCCAGACCACAAAAGAACGAAGTGCCCGAACAAAAGGAAGAACATAGAGAAAAAGGCATTATAAGCTACATGGGATGAAGCTGATGATGATGATCAAAATGAAAATGATAGCCAAGATGAAATTGCCAACATGTGCTTCATGGCTATCAAAGACGAGGTAAATTCTATTGATAAATGTTCATATGATGAATTGCCTACTTCCTACGAAAAAATTCTTGAAGAATTTGAAAAACTTATATTAAGTCACTCTATTCTTAAAAAGAAAAATTCTTCATTAAAAGAAGAAATAAAGAAAATTTCGGAAAAACAAAAAGAAAATTTCAATTACGATTTGTTGATCAAAGAAAATTCTCTTTTAAAAGAAAAGATTGAGGACTTGACAAAAATCATTTATAAATTTACTCAAGGAAAGAAGAATTTTGATTTAATGTTTGGTAATCAAAAATGTGTTTTTGATAAAGGAGGATTTAGATACAAACCCTTCTTGAAGCAAAAATCTTTTGAAAATATATTTGTTAAATCTTCAAATTCTTCTACTTCAAAAATCACATGCAGTTTTTGTAATAAAAATTGACATGTTGCACTCAATTACTTAACTAAAAAGAAGTTATACTTTGAAATAAAATGTAAGTGGATTCAAGAGTCCACTAATACTAACTACCAAGGACCCAAGTTTTTATGGGTATCAAAAATAAAAAATTGAATTATTTTTGTAGGTACCAAAGAAAGAAAAAAGCAAATGGTTCTTGGATGGTGGATGTTCAAGATACATGACCGGAGATAGAAAGTTACTATCAAATTTCAAAGAAAAGAATGGAGGTCATGTGACGTTCGGAGACAATGCTAAATGAAAAATTATCGAAATCGAAGATATTGGTAATCATTCCTCTCCTAAAATTTAAAATGTTTTATTATTCGATAACCTCAAATATAATTTGCTTAACGCTAGTCAATTATGTGATAAAGGTTATCATATTAAATTTGACTCTTCAAAATGTCTTATAAAGGTTGCTACTTTAAAGGAAGCAAGGTTCATAGGTAGCCAAATAAAAGATATTTATGTCCTAAATATTGAGTTTGAAAATGATGAAAAATGCTTACTTATCCTTAAGGAAGATACATGGTTATGGCATAGGAGATTAGGTCATGCTAGCATGGATCTTCTTTCAAAAATTTCGAGAAATTGTTTTGTTATACGGTTGCCAAATTTAAAATTTGAAAAAAAAATAAAGTTTGAGATGGTTGTCAATTTGGCAAACAAGTAAAAAGAAGAGGAAAAAAATAAAGTTTGAGATGCTTGTCAATTTGACCTTTTTGGATCATTTAGAACCGCAAGTTTACGAAAAAAACGTTATGGTTTTGTCATTGTAGATGATTTTTCAAGATTTACTTGGGTTCTATTCTTAAGTCTTAAGGAAGAGGATTTAAATGCTCATAAACATTTTTGTAAAAAGGTTCAAAATGAAAAATGATATTCTATACTTCTATAAGGAATGATTATGGTGGAGAATTTGACAATATAGCTTTTGATAATTTTTGCAATGAAAATGGATATAATCATAATTTCTTGGCTCCTAGAACTCCTCAACAAAATAAGGTAGTAGAAAGAAAGAATTGAACATTGCAAGAAATGGCTAGGACCATGCTAAATGAAAATAGCATACCAAAATAATTTTGGACCTAAGCCGTCTATACCACTTGCCATATTGTAAATAGAGTACATGTAATAAAAAATAAAAAAACTCCATATGAACTTTGGAAAAATAAAATTCCAAACATCGGTTACTTTAGAGTTTTTGGGTGCAAATGTTTATTTTAAACGCTAAAGATAACCTGGTAAAGTTTAATTCTAAATCCGATGTTGGAATTTTTCTAGAATATTCATCAACTAGCAAAGCTTATAAAGTATTTAACAAAAAAACTCTAGTTTTTAAAGAATCCATGCACGTCACATTTGATGAGACTAACTCTCTTAATCAAGAGAAAGCTTGTGTCATAATGTAGGTTTGGAAGCTCCCTTTGAACAAATGAAAATTCAAGATCAAAATAAGGAAGCACCAAAAGAAGAAAATGAGAAATCAAATGCTCAAGAAAATAAAGAAAGACAAACCGAAGAACAAAGTAATCCCTCATTACCAAAGGAATGGAGATTTGCTCCATTCCATCCTAAGGAGCTAATAATTGGTGACCCATCAAAAGGTATCACTACTAGAATCTCCCATAAAAATCACTTTGGTAGCAAAACATTTATTTCTCAAATCGAACCTAAGAATTTCAAAGAAGCTAAGTTTGATGAGTTTTGGATTCTAGCGATGCAAGAAGAATTAAATCATTTTGAAAGAAATCATGTTTAGGACTTAGTCGATAGACCAAACAATCAAACCGTTATTGGAATAAAATGGGTCTTTAGAAACAAAAGAGATGAAAATAGAATAGTTATGCGTAACAAGACTAGATTAGTGGCCCAAAGTTACAATCAAGAAGAAGGTAAAGATTTTGAAGAAATAGTTGCACCAGTATCTAGATTAGAATCCATTCGTATGCTTCTTGCATTTGCATGTCATAAAGGTTTTACACTTTATCAAATAAATATTAAAAGTGCATTTTAAATGAATTTATTTAAGAAGAAGTTTTTGTTGAGCAACCTTCCGATTTTAAAGATCACAAATATCTTAATCATGTTTTTAAACTTAGAAAAACTTTTTATAGTTTAAAACAAGCTCCTAGAGCTTGGTATGAATGTTTGAGCAAATTTCTACTCTCAAACGATTTTTCAATAGGTAAAGCGAATACTACACTATTTGTGAAAACTTCTAAGAAAGATATGGTTATTGTTCAAATTTACGTTGATGACATTATTTTTAGTGCAACTAATATCCATCTTTGTGAAAAATTTCAAAATGCAAGAGTATGGAATTCGAAATGAGCATGGTAGGAGAACTTAAATTCTTTTTTGGTCTTTAAATTAAGCAAACAAACGATGAAATTTTTATAAATCAAAGTAATTACATATCAGATATGCTCAAACGATTTGAGATGGAAAATCTGAAACCAAAAAACACTCCCGTGAGCTCATCCATCAAATTGGACAAAGATGATCAAGGCACTTCCATTGATGTAACTAAGTATCGAGGTATGATCGATCCCTTTTTTATTTATCTGCTAGTAGGCCCGATATTATGTTTAGTGTATGTTTATGTGCTAGATTTCAATCTAATCCTAGGAAATCGCATCTTAAGGCCATAAAATGAATCTTTAGATATCTTAATGGTACTCGAACCTTGGGACTTTGGTGTCCCAAAGGAACTCACATTGAGTTACTTAGCTATTCGGATGCCGATTGGGCCGGTTATCAAATTGATCACAAAAGCACTAGTGGGGCGTGTCTTTTTTCTAGAGTTTGCACTAGTAACATGGTTTAGTAAGAAACAAAATTTCGTGGCATTATCGATAGCTGAAGCCGAATATATCTTGATGGCAAGTTGTTGTGCTCAAGTGCTATGGATAAAACAAACCCTTAATGATTATCATTATCTTTTGATCAAATACCTATTATGTGTGATAATACTTGTGTCATAAATTTGTCAAAAAATCCTATCTTGCACTCTCGTACTAATTACAATGAGATTAGACATCATTTCCTAAAAGATCATGCACAAAAGGGAGAAATCGTTCTAGAATTTGTAAACACTGAAAATCGGTTAGCCAATATCTTCACCAAACCTCTTGCACTTGTAGATTTTCACATATTAGAAGAGGCTTGGGAATTATTGATGAGTTTGAAGTACATAATTGATTTAAGTGCTACGTGACTATATTTTCCCTTCTATTAGAAAAAAAAGGTCTGGATGAGTTAACCGGACGTGTCCGACACATATTGGATGGATCCAACGGATGATCCTGTAATTCATCCGGTTGGACAGAACTTTTCTTCCGAACGATTCGGTACATTATACCGGACGTCCGGCACACTGCATATTCAGATTTTCAAAAATGATCAAACGCTATATCTTCCCATCTTATTCATCTCCTTCGAAACCCTTTTCCACATTACACTCAATTTTTGTCATTTCCCTCTTTCTAATTCATCCTTTGAACACCAAATCCATAAGTCCACTTACTATACATATTTTTCTCTTCCAAACATTTGAAATTTCTCTCACTATTCGAAATTCCGAAATTTGTGCCCTAAATCAAATTATCCATATTTTCTTCATTTCTCGCAATGACGGGAACAAAGAAGACTGGGAAGAGGTTGAAGCAAACCATTCGACGTTCTCTATCCCCTTCTTCGGAGAAAGACACGAATTTCAAGCTCGAGGTGCTGGTGAACCCATTTGAAAAAGCATCCATTCTACTAAGTGAAAATGTTGATTTTGCGAATTTTGCTATTGACGCACCTGCTTTTCATATTGAAGAATTCTTTGAGAAAATATGATGGGTTTCGGTATGTTCTTCAGAAGAAAATGCTTACCCTCAACTCATGAAGAATTTTTACACAAAAATGGTTATTACACCACGTTCAGATAGTATTTCCTATTTAATTAAAAATGTGAGGGTCACCGTTAATAAAGCTCTCATTCGAGACGTTCTTAGACTTGAACCATGTGATACACAAGTTTTTGTTCACAAAACTCATCCGACTTTAGAAGGTTATAACCCGAGTGATGAATGCCGTCGTGTGACAGGAAAAGATTTTGAGAACTTTACAAAAATTAGTGACAATCAACTCACCTTACTTTGCAAAGTGTCGCAAAATATCATTGCTAACGTTATTCAACCTAGGAAAGGGCATCAAGATGAGGTTAATTATTTTGACTTGTTTATTCTTGATTCATTTCTCGTTGGCCACAAGTTAGATTTCTTGACTATTGCCTTGGGCCTTATGAAACTTATCAACTCTTCCCGTTATACCAAAGCCCCACCCTATGGAATGCTTTTAACAAAAATTTTCAAAATACTTCAATATCTCTCTTGATGGTGAAGCGGTAGTCAAACCTCACCCCACTGATACAATCAACATTCAAACCCTCAAACGCATGAAAATTTACAAGACACAAGGCTAATGGGTGGCTTACACCAAAGGGTTCGACCCCGTCTCGGGTGCTTCAACATCGCCCTTCGAAGAAGAGGAGGAAGCCGACGAAGATTTTCCATTACCTTTGCATCCACCTTCGATTCCAACCTCGGGTACCTCTTCATCTTCTTCCCATGGTTTTACTTTTATCGAGGATCATTACAACCTCCTAAATGGGCGCCTCGACTCACTCACCTCATCTATTCATCAGATCCAAGCTCGACTGGATCCACTCTTGCACAGCAAGCAGAGATGCAGGCTCAGCAGAACGCGTTCTATGATTACTTCTATGCTCATATTCCTCCACCGCCTCATCTGGGGCCTTAGTACTTCTTTTGGCATTTTGTCTTGTGGACACTTATTTTGGGTATTTTGACTTGTGGCAACTTATTTTGCTGTTGACTTGTCAAACCTTGTTCTTTAATTATTCAATGCAAATGGTTATGATTATGCACTTACATTTTTCATGCTTCATTGTTCTTTTTGCTTATGTCAAAAGGGGGAAAATACCTGAATAAATGCATGAAATGAGATGATATAATACACATGTTTAACCTGTATAAGAAAGAGAGAATACACGATAGAGGGAACTATTTGTTAACATATGCTTTTGCTTATCAAAGTTCTCATATATCATCTCTTGTTTGTCATGATCAAAAAGGGGAAAATTGTTAACCTATGGTTGACTTCACGTTTTGATTATAACAAACAAATTGCTTTTATCGCTAACAATCACATTTGAGTGATTATAGAAATTGTGACAAGCTTAATCAATTAAAGATAAAATGGTCACCTTTGAAATACTCGCAAAAATGAGCAACGCAAGATAAGATAAAAACCGAGAATATACGACAAATCATTCAAGACAAACATTGAAGCCATTTGATTAAGATATCTTGAATTCAAGTGTAAAGGTAAAACGCTTTAAATATTAACAATGTCATTCGAAGCTCAAGATAATATTTATGCATAAGGAAAAACGATGTTCCAAATATTTCACATGTAAAATTATTTTTCAAAGATATGAACTTTATTGCATATTTGGGAAGTGTCAAAAATCTTGAAAAATAATTTTTAAAAATATTTTTCAATAGGTCATATTTTTCCAAACAATAGAAAACATTTTGTTGAAAATTTTGGTAGTACCGAACACGTTTGGTATATCTGGCGGACGTCTAATATGACAGGTTTGTCCAACGGTCTTAATAGTGACCATTCTGATTTCTAACAAAAAAGGCTAGTTGACCATCCAGTCTCAGTCGTTCGATAAGACAGAAATTTAAACGTTTTACTGCTATAAATACCAGATCAATCTGCATTCAATATATAACTTCTAATAGCATTAAAGTAAGATAGTAATGATCTTATCTATTTAATTTTCAATCTTTGTCTATCTCTATCAATCTATTTAGAAAAACTTTTGACTAATTTAACTTTTGAAAAATCATTTCACTCTTCAAAGTTTTTCTCACCGAACTTTTGAGCTTCATGCGTTACCATTTCTTAAAGAGTTGGTCTACTTCTCTTATCATACTCAAATTTGAATATATCATCTACTATAAGAGAATTTTCAATTTGTAAATCCTTTATCTGTAAGCTTGAGGGTCGTGTTGAGGTTCCTAAAGCTTAACATTGTAAAAGGATCGGTGCTCCTTGTTTGTAAGTCATCGAAAGCTTTGTAAGGGTTGGATTGTACCATAAGTCAATCACATCTAGTGGAAAATGTCTTGCTTATGTTTGGAACGGAGGACGTAGATTGTTAGGTTGGATCGAACCTCCTATTAAATCTTTTGCATTCTGTATCCCTTTTACTTATTATTTTTTATATTACCTTCTTTACATTCGTCTACTTAGTTTCATATTCGTCTGAATTTGCTTAATTATTACATTTGCTAGCATAGTAATTTTAAACTTAAAATTAATTGTGGAAAAAGTTTTAAAAACCAATTGGCCCACCTCTTGGTTAGTTAATCTTGGGCTTTCAAAATCTTGAATACAAGGTTCGTAGTAGTGTGGAAAATTGTTGTAACGTAATTTAGAACTATATGAAATGGATCGAACAATAAATGATTGCAAACACAAACTGTAGCCCTATCCGTTACACCATCATACACAGACCAATCTATAGTGATGTCTTGTTATTCACCATCATATCCTATTCGTTACACCAGTAATGTTAACATACGCTTTCTTATCTCTCTTGCAATTATGTGGTTTTACAGATAAATGAGCATTACACGCAGGGGTCATATTTTTCTAGATTGGAGTAAGGCATTGAATTCTCATTCCTATTATTGGTTATGGAAATGCAATTTTCGTATAACCATCGTGTAATAGGAAAAGAATTATATACCTTAATCTTTCGCTCCCACCATTCATCTGAGGCAGCTATTGTTCCCGTGGCAGAGAGGCAGTCGACACCAATGCAGTTCACCAACTCCTACAATCACTTATACTTTTGCCGAAGAGCATCCTAATGATTCTTGGGTTGCTACTTTATCCAATTGTGTCCGGAGTTGAAGTTGAACCACTAGATGAATTGATGTCATTCGTGTCTCATGAAGCATTTTTCATTACGGTGACCATCAGCTATCACAAGCTCACTAGCGATGATGAAAATTCGGTTCTCTCGTAGAGTCCACAAGGTGTTCTTCTTAGTTCCTGCTTGGAGGAGGGTTGGAGTAGACGAAGGTATGTTATCACCCATCTGTGATGACAAATGGCCAACAATTATGCGTTAAATAATTTGGGGACTGTCATACGGCATACCAATAAATGCTCTGTCGTGCACAACAAATGAATGTATAGTCGACGCTTACCATGTGGGAATACAAAGCCATGGCCTAACTTGCTGTGGAATGGGCGGACATGTTAAGTGACTGCAAATGTCGGTATGGTCTTGCTCGTCGATGAATCCTATTGCGTGGAGATGAAAGCAGACGTTGACGATCTGGTGCAAAAAAAACCGTCTTTCTACAATTTTTTAGTGGTCGGATCTGGAAATGGACTTCATGGCTGGTGTGTGAGAAAACCCCATGGTCTACTATAATGGTAAAAGGAAACGGTAATGGGAGAGAGAAAAGGTGGCGGGTGATTGAGGCATGTAAAGACGAGGGCGAAGTTGGGAAGGGGAGATTAAATGCCTATTTTGGTTTTTCAAAGTTGTCAGATTTTGTGTGAATAATTTATTCCACAACGGTCATATTTTTGCTTTTCAGCTGGCCCAGACACACCCAAAGTGTTTTTGGAAATGGCCTTTGACCAAAATTAATAAAAAAGAAAAAAATTCAAGATATTTTTACTAGCCAAATGACAAAATTATCCTTCAATTAACAGTAAAATATTCATCCAATTTCTTTCATTTTCATCTCATTCATTCTTCTTCAATTTTAATGTGAAACCCTTTTTTTCTAAATTTGAAACTAACGTCTACTTCTTTCCCTAAATTTCTTGTGCATTTCAAGATTACAAAAAATTTCTTCTTCCATTCAAGTTTATTTCATACTACTTCATCCCTCTTTGTTACAAATTGATATAGTAAAAATGTAATTTTTCCTTTGATTTTTTTTTTTATTTTTCATTTTGAAATGTGATTTCATGTTTCAACTGGTGTAGGAATAACATGAAAAGGTGAAAAAAAATGGATTATTTATGATTTCATTGTTTAATTGTATAATTTTAGTTGAGGTTTTTTAACATTGACAAATTTTTTATACATTTGAAATTTTGAAAATAATGGATTAATGAGGAATTTATATATTAGCAAATAAACAAAAATTTAATCAATAACGTGATAAAGAAAATTCTAATAAAACTTATCGATGAAGTCCCTTTGTTGTTTGATATCAATCATAAATATGTGATGCAATGGATTATTGATTTGTTTCTCATATTATTTCTCTTTTAGCTGTAAATTTGAGTTGTTGTTGTTGTTATTATTATTATTATTATTATTATTATTATTATTATTATTATTATTATTATTATTATTTTGTATTCTTTGTCGCAGGTATTGTAGTAAGAATTTAGATTATTGAAGTTTACTAATTTGGAGGGTGTTAGAGTAAAAGTTATTCAATTATATAGAGAAGATATGTACATGGATGTTTGGATGTATATTAAGGTTTGAGTATTTGGAGGAAAAATTGAAAGTGATTAAAAGTAAGCAAGGTAAAAGCCTTGTTGCAATATCTTCCCGCTCGAATGAAAACAAATGCAGGATTTATCAATGGTAGAAAATCCTCCCTCTGGCCGCTTAAGCAAAGAATAGAAGCACGAATGCAACTCTTGTATCTTGTAGAAAATTTAATCTAAATTCCTAAACATGAAACAACACATCTTTTGTGGGGGATCACAACACTACAATATATAAACATTGAGATTTTGATCTTTCAACACTTCAAATTCTAAATTCCAGTTTTATATTTTGTTCTTTGTTCTTCTGAGATTTTTTGTTTATTTGCTTGGCATTAGCTCATTAAGATTAGTTAATTCTCAGACCTTTGCGACAATATTACATATGCTGATTTTTGTGTTGGTTGGATATTCTAATGCTTCAATATTGGTAGGCCATGGTTGATGTCGACATAGTAGTTGGAGCTGATGCTATATCTCTTTATTGATGTCAAAAGATTTGCTTTGGTCTTTTCAGATTTTAGTTTTTTTAATCATTGTTTTTCTATTATTATTCATTTAAGATGATTTATTTTAACTTGTATATTAGGTGCTCATTGAATACAATCACAGTTAATGAAGTCCTTGGAGTGAGTTGTTTGATTATGGCTAATTGGGAAAGTAATAATGAAGACATTAGGTTATGATTGTTTTTCTAGCGATGGTTGAAACTACATATCCGTGCAAAAGTCATGGCGTTGGGTTCTCATCACGAGGCAAATTCATAATGGAACTTTTGGGAATCTTTGGGATTTGTGTCTCTATAAAGTTCGTTGTCACTCAAATTGTGGATAGTCATTAGTGTGAAAATATGTAAGCACAAGGCATATGAAGAAATAGATATGCTCATTAATTATATTTTTTAACGAATGTAGATCATGATTTGTGATGTCACCTACTCGATATCATATAATCTATGTCAGTCCTATCGATATTTGTCACATAACTAACATTTCCAACTATCTGAAGTTAGGGGGTCCAGTGCTCGAAATCGTTGCGGAGGAAAATATGCAAAATATTAAAGAAATCAACAGAACGACACAAGTGTCGTTAGACGCCATGTATGTTGTTTTGTTTGTAAATACAAGTATGAGCAGCCATGACATGTCCAAGCCTCGATCTGATAAGTTGAACTCTTTTATGTTGCAAGATAGACGTGCCATTTACAAAATTTGAGAGATACGTTCATTAATTATATTTTTTAATGAATGTAGATCATGACTTGTAATGTCACCAATTCAATATCATATAATCTATGTCAATTTTATTGATATTTGTCACATAACTAACGTTTCTAACTTTCTTAAGTTAGGGAGTCCAATGCTCAAGGTCGTTGCAGCAGAAAGGAAGCAAAATATTGGAGAAATCAACATAACAAAACGTTAGCCACGACCCGTCCAAGCCCCGATATTCGATAAATTGAACTCTTTTATGCTCTAAGATGGACGTGCTGTTTATAAAATTTGAGAGATATGCTCATTAAATATAATTTCTAACGAATGTAGAGAATGACCTGTGATGTCATTCACTCAATATCATATAACATCTATCAATTCTATCAATAGTTGTCATATGACTTACATTTCCGACATTCTTAATTTAGAGGGTCCAATGCTATAGGTCGTTGCTGTGGAAAGAAAGCAAAATATTGAAGAAATCAACAGAACGACACAAATGCCATGAAACGTCAAGTGTGTCGTTCTAATTATAAATATAATATGAGCAGCCACGACCCATTTGGGTCCTGATATTCGATAAGTTAAACTCATTTATGTTACAAGCTGGACGTGCTCTTTATAAAATTTGAGAGATATGCTCATTAATTATATTTTCTAATGAATGTACATCATGACTTGTGATGTCACCCACTCGATGTCACATAACTAACATTCTAACTTTTTAAAGTTAGGCGTCCAATGCTCAAGGTCGTTGTGATGGAAATGAAGCAAAATATTGGAGAAATTAACAGAATGGCATAAGTACCATTAAATGTCGTGTTTGTCGTTCTGTCTATGAACACGAGTATGATCAGCCACGACCCGTCCAAGCCTCGATATTCGATAAGTTGAACTCTTTTATGTTGCAAAATGGACGTGCCATTTACAAAATTTGAGAGATATGCTCATTAATTATATTTTCTAATGAATGTAGATTATGACTTGTGATGTCACCCATTCGATATCATATCATCTATGTCAATTTTATCAATATTTGTCACATAAGTAACATTTCTGACTTTCTTAAGTTAGGGAGTCCAATGCTCAAGGTCATTGTGGTGGAAAATAAGCAAAATATCGGAGAAATCAACAGAACAACACAAGTGCCATTAAATATGACGTTCACCGTTCTATCTATCAACACAAATATGAGTAGCTACAATCCGATATTCGATAAGTTGAACTCTTTTATGCTGGAATATGGACGTGCTGTTTATAAAATTTGGGAGATATGCTTATTAATTATAATTTATAACGAATGTAGATAATGAATTATGATATCACCCACTCAATATCATATAATCTATGTCAATTCTATCGATATTTGTCACATAAATAACATTTCTAACTTTCTTAAGTTAAAGGGTCCAATACTCGAGGTCATTGAGGTGAAAATGAGGCAAAATATTGATGAAGTCAATAAAGCCGCACAAGTACCGTTAAACATCACGTGTGCAGTTCTGTCTATAAACACGAGTAGAGCAATCCGAGCTTTGATATTTGATAAGTTGAATATATTTATGTTGCAAGATGGACGCCCTATTTATAAAATTTAAGAGATATGCTCATTAATTATATTTTATAACGAATGTATATTATGACTTGTGATATCACCCACTCGATATCATATAATCCATGTCAAATCCTATCGATATTTGTCACATACTTAACATTTCTGACTTTTTAAGTTAGGGAAGGGGTTCATTGCTCGAGGTTGTTGCGGTGGAAATGAAGCAAAATATTAAAGAAATTAACATGCCGTTCAACGTCATGCGTGTTGTTTTGTCTATAAACATAGTTATGAGCAACTACAACCTGTCTAAGTCTTGATATTCGATAAGTTGATCTCATTTATTTTGGAAGATGGACGTGTCATTTACAAAACTTGAGAGACGTGCTCATTAATTATGTTCTTTAATGAATTTAAATTGTGATTTATGATGTCATCCATTCGATATTATAATATTTATGTCAATCCTATTGATGTTTGTCATATAATTAATATTTTTGACTTTCTTAAGTTAGGGGATCCAATGCTCGAACACGTTGCGATGAAAAAAATAAAATATTGGAGAAATCAACAGAACGACACAAGTGCCGTTAAATGCCACGTATGTCATTCTGTCTATAAACATGAGTATGAGCATTTGTGACCCTTTCGAGCCCCGATATTCGATAGGTTGAACTCATTTATGTTACGAGATGGACATGTCATTTACAAAATTTGAGAGATATGCTCATTACTTAATCAACATAAAAAAGAGAACAACACAAATGCAAGTTATTGGTATGAAATTGGCACAAGTGTCGTTACGTATGTAAACGCAATATGAATAATTGATATCGTTTATATTTTGAAATTAATTGCTATTAAACAAATAATATTTAATTTTTTAACATTATTTTTATATTTTACATGGAAGATAACGATTGTAGCGTCGTTCTACACTACAGATAACGGCTAGAGAGCTATTATCGTCCAATAGTTACTAATGGAAGATATACCAAATGCGAAAACAAAATCAACTAAAATATCATTTCATAATATATTCAACAATAAAAGTACTAATGTACATGAGATTTCCAAAAACACTTTTCTATTTTTTGTCAAATATAGTAGAGATTTCAATGTACATAATATAAAAATCAAAATTCTTGTTCAAATGCTCAAAATATTGGAGAAGATAAGTGATGGATATAATGAATAACAAGATTTTAGGATAACAAGCACAAAGAACGCATGTGATGCATTTTGGAGATGAATTTAAGAATTTGATTCGATTGAAAGGGGTGTTTGAGTCTTTTCCATGGTTATGATGTTTTGGACATTTGATATTATTTCTTTATTGTATTTTATAATTGAAAGTCATTTGACCAACAAACATTTAAACAAGGTTATTTAGTCAAATAAATTGATTGACTAGGCTATTTAACAAACTTTCCATTGATTTTTTCAGCTCTGTTTTACAGAGCAAAATGGCGGCAGAGGCAGGCCGTCGGCGTGTAACGGAGAAAACAATTTGCAATTTGGGTAATTTTCAGTGCCCAGCCCTTTAGGTTTTATAATTGTAATGTTTTACTCACTACTCATTTTCATTTTGATCTCATTATGATTTTTCCCCCCTCCAAATAAGCACTTGATAAAATGTGAATGGATAAATTCATTGAAAAACTTACCAACGACTAAAAGGGGGCTAGAAGTCGAAGGCAAACTCTGTTAGCCGACGTAAAATTAGAGATCGAGAATAAACTTGCGATTTCCCATCGAAGCATCTATTTGCTGGAATTCTTTGGTGTTGTGCCAATATTGATTGAACTTTTATTTTATTGAAAGATAGGTTGGACTATAGTCCATAGCTTAACCATGCCTTGAAACTCAATTGATTTTGTGATTATGGGGATAATTGGAATTCATCTACCTCTTGGGTTTCGGGTCATGTTCTTGATGCAATGAATAAATGAATGCATGTTTCAATGGACTCCTTTAATCCAAATACAGATGCTATAATTTCTTTCATAAGGCTCACAGCTGTATTCTAACTAGCGCTACAGTCGACACCAATAGAACAAGAACGAAGGAGAATAGAGTACAAAAATCTCAAGAACCAATCCCAAACTAAGCTATCTATACAAAAGAATTGGGCAATACTAATAGGTCTACAACCTCAGTACAAAGAACGTGAGAAAGAACTGCTCACAGACCACCAGATACTAAGCTACAAATCTATGGAAGGCTGATAGAAATTTGGCGCGCAGAATTATTTAGAGAAGAAACCGAAGAAGAATTTTGGGATCCAAGAGTTGTTCTACGAATCACAACATGTACCTCTAACTGTCGCATCATGTCCATGAGGAGACATTGCTTCTGCTTCAACAGCAACAATTGATTCCACATAGACATAAACTCATCCTTCATGATCTGCTCACTTTCTTGAATAGCAACCTCACTCAACCCTTCTTCTAACAATCGTTGCCTCAACTTCTCAGTCGAGACTGCCAAATTGTCCACCGGAGCCATTAACTCGCTGTTGGAGATTCTTGGGAACTTGTCCTTCGCAGCCTTCAATGCTTCTATCCATGCCATTCTGTCCTCTCTGCACTCTGCCCTCAGATGCAACCTCTTTGTTCCCGTATAAATGGAAAACCTCTTATCATCGGATTTGCTTTCTCGAATAGATGAGACCTAGAGAAGCAACAAAAGTCATAAACATGAAGATGATTTATGTAACAACTTTATTAAATACACTTCTAAACGCACGAAAAACACATAAAATTGAAGCATTATATCTGTTTAAAAAAAAAAAAAAAAAAAAAACACCCTGCATGCCGGATTTACAAGTTGTACTTCTCCATTAGTCCATAAGGATCAGATAACCATATTCCGTTTCATATTGATTAACTCAATTGGTAATGGAACTCATTAATTTGATTTTCCAAATGAAATGAGTCGATTTTACTAGTCAAGTGGATTCAAAATGTAAAAACAAAATGGCTGATAGATTAAAACGGGTTCACAAAAAATAAATAATAAATAAATAAATAAATTTAAGCCAGAAAGATCAAAATAAATGTCCAAATTCTTTTCTCAAATCTTCATCTTGGACAGTTAATGGAAAAAAACCCAGATTAATAACCCACAGAAAGTCCAGTTCAAATGATCAAATTAGTCCCTTCTAACACATAATTAGCAATATACAAAAAAAAAAACTCAAAATTCAATTGTTGACCTCGGAAATTGGTCCTTCCACGTGGCCAACTGAAAGCTACTCCACGTATTCCTCCCTGCGCACAATTAGCAAATGGTCAGGCGCACACGGCGTGAACCAACGGGAGTGGTGGCGACCGTATACACTCCGACGGTCAAGTCAGGTTTTGGAGATTCGGAACAGTACCCAGGGGGTATGCAAATCAATCAATAAAGGGGGAGGAGAATATTTAAACTTGTTATGGAGTGCTATGTATTAAGATTTTCATTACCTTTGCCTCTTGCCAAACCTTGGGTATTTATAGGTGATATGAACCGTTGGATGTGGAACGCGTGTATACATCTGACGGTATGAAGCCTCTGCTCATAG
Source organism: Olea europaea var. sylvestris (assembly GCF_002742605.1). NCBI lineage: Eukaryota > Viridiplantae > Streptophyta > Magnoliopsida > Lamiales > Oleaceae > Olea > Olea europaea. The sequence goes on from NW_019235122.1 coordinate 59,985, forward strand.
GCGTCAATCAGCCGCGTTTGTAGAGTGGGCGGACAGTTTGTTTCCTCTGAATTGAATTGACATAAAGTTGATAAGTCACATCAACTAGATTCATGGAGACGTCAAATCAATTTAAGCCTTAGGTATAGGACAAATCTCAAATTGGCGGCGGATCTTCTAACCGGGGTCCACTTGATCTCGACCTCGGAGGTGAGATGCTTCGGCAGATCAGTAGTAGGAATCGCTATATCATTTCGGAGAAGCTTCGGAAGGGTCGTTTTCAGGTCGGAATAAATGGTGCTGCGGGGGGTCCACTTGATCTCGGCCTCGGAGGTGAGATGACACTTCGGTATCCGAGGCGTGTATGTATAATCGGAGCGTAACAGTGGTCCCCCAAGTCTGGAGATGAATATTTATATCATGCGTGGACTTGCTTTCCTGACCGGGCCGCAAGTCATGGGAGTTTTGGGGGTTGATCCGTCGCAGCAATCGAGGTTATGATAATAGGCAGATGTGCCAAAGCTTCGTTATTTTGCGTCGCGTAAGGTGCACCGAAGCTTCACGAATATGGTACGCTGACCCCCACAGACTGACGCGTTGGGAGATGGCTGAAACTTTGTAAAGCATGAGAGGGGGCGCAGCGTTCGAGGCGATGTCCCAAAAGGGCCTTCGTGTCAGGTGCGTCTAAGCTTTGTAAAGATGAAGGAGGAGCTCATCTGCCACCGGTGCGCTGACCCAAAAGGTCGACGTGTTGGGAGATGGCTGAAACTTTGTAAAGCATGGGAGGGAACGCAGCGTCCGAGGCGATGACCCAATAGGGCCTTCGCGTCAGGTGCATCCAAGCTTTGTAAAGTTGGAGGAGGAGCTCAATCCGAGGCGACCCAAACGTCAAATGATTTGACAACTGTTGTGTGTTTTCAAGGTGACAGTTGGTTACCATGCCCATTCTCCTAAAAGGCTGCTGCGACTACTAATTATTATTGACGGCTGGTTGTAACCGAGGTGACGCGTTTCAAGTTAGCGTGAAAGTCACAACGACATCTTGGGCGTAGATCAAATCTGGCGTTTCATTTCAATGGCCTAGATTGAGGATGTGACGAACGGCTTAGATTGATCGCATTTGAATTCAACGGTGGAGATCGGACTCGTTTTTCTATAAAAGGAGGACTCTGGGGTTTTCTCAGACTTTCTACCCTTGCAAAACTAAGATTATACTTTGTTCTCAAATTTTTGGCGATTTTCGGCGTTTTGCAAGCAATTCTGACGAGAAAAACTAGGCTTCCGGCGACCTTACACCATTTCCGGCTAGGAAAACCTCCAAACCCGTAAGTTTCAGCACCTATTTAGGCTTTTAACTTTTTAAAGAATGGCCTCGGATGGGAGTTCTGGTTTGGGGAGGGGCTTAGAAATAGTGAGGGTGGACGAACCCATTGTGGCGACCTCCTTAAAAATAGCTGGGGCAATAATGGAGGGGAGAACATATGGAAACGACCAAATACCTCTGTGCATTGAAGGGCGTCGGACTGCCCATCAAAATTAAGGGACGCCGACCTGGTTAGATTTAGGACAGAGTATAGGATCCTTGACAGCGTAGACTTAATCCTCCCCGGGCCGGAAGAGAGAGCCTATTACCCAAGGTCGGGCTGTGTGGCCATTAGTGAGGCGATCCTTAGGGCCGGACTTAGGCTGCCTATCCACCCATTCTTTAGGTTGGTGCTTAGGTCCTATGGGCTAGCCCCGACGCAGCTCAATCCGAACTCCTGGAGCCAGATGGTGGGCTCCTGGATGTTGTGGAAAGAGGCATCATTAGGGGTGGAAATGCCCCTTTCCGTTTTCCAGACCCTCTCTATTCCCAAGGTTACTGTCGGGGTGGATAAGACCCGGGGTTGGTACTACCTTACGTCATGAGGTTCCCACACTCCATTCGTGGTCGATCTGCTGAGCTCCATCAAAGAATGGAAGAGCTCATGGTGCTCGGCAGCGGGGCGATAGGACACGATGGAGGGAGACCCCCTGGCGCCTCTTACAGTTCCAACGAAGTTTTCAACACTTAGTGAGTATAGTAGTTGCTTCTTTTATTTTCTCTTCGGTTCGACTTGTGTCTAACAGTTATGTTTCTTTTGTAGGTTCTCTTCCTCGGTGCGAGCTATAAAAGGAGGACTTCGACAACATCTGTGTCATTTATCAGCTGCCTCAGAAGAAGAGGTCCTACCACAGGCTGATCCGAAAGAACATCCATTTTATTACTCACGATTTAATGGCGTCTCAAGGTAATAGGACCGAAGTCCTTACTTTTTATTCCGAACTTTAACAAGAAGCTGGTGAGAACTTGTATTAAGGTACTAATTCCTTATTTGTTTCTTTGCAGATAACTTTAACAAGAAGCTGCTAGTGCGCCCTGACTTCAAGACCATCCAGAAAATGATGGCTGAGGCACGGGCGCTGAAGGCCTCCTCCTCCTCGTACAAAAAGTAAATGGAGGAGTTGGTGGAGGCCAGTAAGAGGCTCCAGCCTCCGACGGAGGAGAAAGTACAGGAGGACCCGGAGGCTGACCTCCGAAAGAAGGGCAAGAAGAGTGCCGTCCCTCTCAGACGCCCAACTGTGGCGAGGCTACCCCCAGTTTTGAGGCAGACCACCATTCCCACGGGGGTGGCCCTCCCGGAGAGAAGGCCCGCTCCAACTGAGCCTGTCGCTGCCCCGAACACAGCACCCCTTGCTGCAGTGCCCATTGATCAAGCTCCGGGGCAGCAGAGGAAAAAAAGGCCCCATTCCTCTAAGGAGGTCGATTTCCTGGGCACTAATCCTGAGGAGCCCGTAAGGGAGGTGTTGGAGGCTCTTCCTCCCGAAACAGCTGCGGTGGTGGTGGTCCACAATAAATATTGGACAGAAGAGTGGAGGGACCACACCGCCTCCTACACGGCTGAAGATTTGGTGGCTGCGAACAGCGCCTGTGTGGCTCGGGCCCTAAGCACAAGCATCCAGCTCGAGGGCTTGGTGAAGGATCTGAACTCTAAAAGGGAGGACCTCGCCAAGCGCCTCGAGGAGGTGATGCATTATGGGGATGTCGTACGGGCGGCCCAGGCCAAAGCCACAAAGGCAGAGGAGGGGAAGAAAGCTGCTGAGGCCCAGCTTACTGTTGCGCAAGTAGAGGTGGAGTGGCTGAAGAAAGAGCTGTATGAGGTGGAATGCCAAGTGGCCGCTGTGACTCGACGACTTGATCACGCCAATGAGCACCACAAGCTCGCCACCGATGCTCTGGAGGCCTCCAACAGAGAAAAGGCATAGCTGAGGCAGCAGACAGAGGCCCAGTCAGAGGAGATTGCCTATTTGAAGGAGGAATTGAAGTCTGCGGAGGAGGTGGCAGTCCAGAACTTTATTGACCACTTCGAAGACCATTCCCTGTACGACGACTTCGCCAACTTCTGGGCCTCAAGGAGTGCCCAAAGTTTACTGGGTCGACTGAAGGAGGTGCATCCCACTCTGGACATCTCTCCATTGGAGGCAGAGTTTGGGGGGCCAACTGGAGGTCGGCCTGATAAGGTTGTCGAGGAGGCTCCGGAGGCCCAGGAGGCGGCCAGTGCTGAAGTCCCTCCAACAGACTAGGGTTATCTTGTAATGGGTTCGGCCCCACTGTACTTAAATTTATGAAATGAAACGAAAAATTTTTGTTAAGTATTTGGGCTTCTGCTTCTTTGTATTTTCTTTGTTTATACTTGTATGAACGACAAACATTAGACTAATTGTCTCGCGACAATGACCAGTTAATAACTGTGGACCGGACCGCTTAAGTTAACATAAGTTTAAACACTTAAGCGAGTATGAAGCGATTCTTAATGCCAACTTATTAATAATCTGAGATCAGACCAATTAGGCAAACATGAATAGCTGCTTGATGTTAATCAGCTAATAATTGACGATCAGATCGCTTAAATGAACCTTCTGAAGCACTGAGGAAACTATTCACTAACTGATGTGGCTTGGAACTAAAAATTTATTACTAAGATAAATTACACCACCCTTTACAAAGGCGATTCCATCACTTAGGGAATTTTACAACTGAGATCAGATCGGGACAATCGATTCGCTATAACATATTAAGATCAGATCGGAACACAGTTTCATCACTGGTAGTACTTCCTCAAGTGTTCGATGTTCCACTTATGTGGCAGCGCCCTTCCTGACATATCTTCGATTTCGAAAGGTACCATGTCGGGATTCCCCTCGAATGCGGTAAGGGCCTTCCCAGTTCGGGCCGAAAACTCCTGACCCGGTTGGTTTTGAAGATTGGAAAACTCTTCTGAGGACGAGGTCGCCCAAGCGGAGAGTTCTGTTTCTGACCTTGGAGTTGTAAAAGCAGGTCATCTTTCGATGATATTTTGCCAGGGTCAATTGGGAGGTATCTCTCTTTTCCTCAAGGAGTTGTAGTTCACTTATTCGGGCCTCGTCATTGTTGATCTCATTGAAATGTATCTGTCGATGTGATGGGACCCCAACTTCGATCGGACTCATTGCCTCGGCTCCGTAGGTCATGGAAAATGGGGTTTCACCGGTTGCAGTCCGGCAAGTCGTCCTGATAGCCCAGAGGATGTGGGGGAGTTCATCAACCTAGGCCCCTTTTGAGATATCTAGTTTCCTTTTCAGGGTGTGCTTGATAATCTTGTTCACTGCTTCAACTTGCCCATTCGCCTGGGGGTGATGAGGTGTCGAGAAGTCCTTCTTTATGCCCAATTCGTCGCATAAGTCTCTCATCTTCCTATTGTCGAACTGTCGTTCGTTATCAGAGACTAAGGAGTGGGGGATGCCGAATCTACAAATGATGTTTTTCCAAACGAACTTGGTAGTATTAGCTTCGGTAATTCGGGCAAGGGGTTCTGCCTCGACCCACTTAGTGAAGTAGTCAATGACGACAATAGCGAAAGTTGCGTTTCCTCTCCCTTTTGGGAGTGGACCAATGAAGTCAATGCCCCACTTGGCGAATAGCCAAGGGCTGGTTACTACAGAGAGGCTCTGAGCAGGCTATCTTTGTACGTTCGAGAAGCGCTGACACTTGTCACATTTCTAGACAAATTGGCAAGTATCCCTTTTCAGGGTCGGCCAGAAGTAGCCTTGACGGAGAACCTTGTGTGCTAGAGCCGTTCCTCCGGAGTGATTTCCATAGACTCCTTCATGTATTTCTCTGAGTATGTATGTGGCCTCTTTGCCACCTACGCATCGAAGAAGGGGCGAAGCGAAGCCTCTCTTGTAAAGGGTGTCTTCTTGTAGGACGAAGTGTGTAGCCCTTCTCCTTAATTTCCTCGCCTCGCCTCTGGAAGCAGGCAGTGTTTGTTCCTTCAGGTACGCGATTATGGGCTGCATCCATAATGGGGTGCCTTTTATCCACAGTACCTCTTCGCCTTCGGAGGTGGAAGGCTTTGATAAGTGCTCAATGGGGACGATGTTTAGCAGCTCTGAGTCCATGCTGCTGGCTAATTTTGAGAGGGCATCTGCATGTGCATTTTCTAGACGGGGGACTTGAGTCAGTTCGAACCTTTCAAAATTGAAAATTATGTTCAGAACCAGCTTCAAGTACACAAGCATGTTACCATCTTTGGCTGCAAAATTCCCATTTACCTGATTTACTATGAGCTGAGAGTCACTGCTCGCTAGGAGCTTCCTGACCCACATTTCCTTAGCGAGCCTTAGACCTACCAGAAGGGCCTCGTATTCGGCTGCGTTGTTCGAGGCTTTGAAGCTAAACCTTACTGCACAATTTAGCATATGGCCTTCCGGGCTCTCCAACACGGTCCCTGCCCCCGCGCCAGCCTCTCCTGAGGACCCATCTACGAATAGTGTCCATGTGGGGGGCTCGGCTGGTTCCATTATCGCCTCCATTTCTGGGGCTTTGGTAAACTCAACTATGAAATCAGCAAGGGCCTGGCCCTTGACGGCGTGTCTAGATCGGAACGTTAGATCGAACTCGCTGAGTTCGATAGCCCATTTCAGCAGGCGTCCTAACGCGTCTATTTTCTGCATTACCTACTTTAAAGGGAAATTGGTGAGAACTTGTATTGAGTGGGCTTGGAAATATGGCCTCAGCTTTCTTGAGGCTGTGATAAGTGCGAGTGCCAATTTTTCCATGTCTGGGTAGCGTGTTTCAGCTGGGAGAAGTGCTTTGCTGATATAGTACACTGGCAATTGACGCTCATTTTCTTCCCTGATTAGGACTGCACTGACTGCCACGTCCAAAACTGCTAGATACAATAATAGAGACTCATCCGGTTGAGGTTTCGACAAGAGGGGTGCTTTCCTGAGGTGATTCTTCAGAGCCTCGAAGGCTTCTTCGCACTTCGAAGTCCATTGAAATTTCTTTCCTTGCTTCAGTACATTGAAGAAAGGCAAACTTTTATCAGTGGCTCTGGAGATGAAGCGGCTGAGTGCGGCTATCCGACCATTGAGACTCTGGACCTCTTTCGGTTTCTGAGGTGATCTCATTTCTAGTAAGGCCGTTACTTTCACCGAATTTGCCTCAATTCCTCTCTGATTCACAATATACCCCAAGAACTGGCCTGATGCCACCCCAAAGGTGCACTTGAGGGGATTCAATTTCATATTATACTTTCTAAGTATCTGGACAGTTTGGTCGATGTGACTCACGTGTTCGGTTGCCTGGAGGCTTTTGACCAACATGTCCTCTACGTAAACCTCCATGATTTTGCCGATGAGTTCGACGAACATCATGTTGACTAACCTCTGGTATGTGGCCCCAGCATTTTTCAATCCGAAGGGCATAACTTTGTAGCTATACAGGCCCCTGTCCGTAATGAATGATGTAGCTTCCTCGTCAGGTCGGAACATGGGTATCTGGTTGTACCTTGAGTATGCATCCATAAAACTCAGTAGTTCATGCCCAGCAGTAGAGTCCACAAGTTGATCAATTCTCGAAAGTGGGAAGCTGTCTTTGGGGCATGCCTTATTTAGGTTTGTAAAGTCCACGCATACTCTCCACTTTCCGCTGGACTTTCTCACCAGAACCGGGTTGGATATCCACCTCGGATATATGGCCTCTCTGATGATACCACTACGGCTAAGTTTACTTACTTCGTCTTTCAGTGCCTCGTACCGTTCCGAGTTTAAGGCAAGCCTCTTCTGTCTATGGGGAGCATAGGAGGGGTTGATGTTAAGGTGATGGCAACTGATCCTAGGATCTATTCCCACCATATCTTCATGTTTCCATGCGAAGACATCTAGGTTCCCTTTCAGGAAACGTATCATCTCAGTTTTTGCTTCAGGTGATAATGACTTCCCTATACGCAAGACTTGATTGGGGTCTTCCGGGTTGACGGGAAAAGTTTCCAATTCTTCCATGGGGGTCGCATTTTGGTTCATAATCAATTATTCGGGGGTCTAACTCATCAATAGGGTGTCCTTGTTCAGGGGCTTCTTCCATGTCGACGTCTCCCTCTTGTTCAGAGGTATGCCCTTGTTCAGGGGCGTCGAGCATTTCCACGTCCGTACCGACTTCAGTGGGTACCTCGGCTAGGATCACATTAACAGTTCGGGGCTCGGATTTGCGCAGCGAGTTTAGGTAGCATGCCCTGGAGCCCATCTGATCGCCCCGGACTGTTGCAATCCCATGTTCGGTTGGAAATTTCATGCACAAATAGTGAATGGACGTCACAGCCCAAAGATCTTTCAGAGCGGGTCTGCCCAATACTCCATGATAAGCCGACCTATGATCTACCACCAGAAATTCCATGAAATGCTGGGCTACTAGGGGTGCCGAACCCATTTCGACAGGCAGGGTGATCCGCCCTCATGGGATGATGCTGTCCCCAGTAAATCCGAATAGTGGGTCGGTCATGGGGATCAACCCATGTTCAATTTGCATTTTGTCAAAAGTGGAGCCGAACAATATGTTCACGGAACTGCCATTGTCAATGAGCATGCATTTTAATCCGTTTCTAGCTACTACGACTCTTACAACCAAAGCATCGCAATGGGGGTGGTGAACTCCCTCTGAGTCTTCCCGGGAAAAGGTGATCGGGGCCATCTTGTTTGCTGATTTTGATTCGTTAACAATGTAAGTGATCATCGGGGGATCCTTTGCTTCTCTTGTGTAATTTCTTTGGGCATTCTTGGTGTTGCCACCGATGTGGGGTCCCCCAATGATGGTATCAATTTCCCTGATGACCTGGCCTCTCGAAAATTGGGTTTGGTTCCCTTATCTGGATTGGCCTCGGTTCCTCGATTCTCTTCTACGAGGAGATTGTTCCTGATGACCTCTCCCTCCCCTCCTCGGGGAGGTGGACCTGTGAGGGCGTTTGTTTCTGCTGGAAGTGTGAGTGTTGCTTCGATCAGGGCGTCGATTGGCATCACGACACTCACTAGTGTCATGTCCGTATAGTTGATGGAATGTACAAAACCTTGCTCCTACCAATGGTTTGTTCGACCTCCTTTTCTTCTTCTTATTGTTATCAATTCTCCCAGATGGTCCTGCTTCAGCAGGGCCATTATCATATGCCAACACCGGTACTGCATTCAATGTGGCGGAAGCTAGGGCCTGTCCGGAGGTGGGACCTATGGTGTGCCCCGCTTGGGTCCATTGCTGAGTAACAAGATGTGCTGCGGGGCCTCGACCTACCTGCCTCTGAGGAGGAGGGAGTCCCTGCGCGGCACGGTTGCGATGATCGATCATTTCTTCACTAACAATTTCCACTCTCATCATCTCTACCAGCTCGTCATATGTGGAGGGATTCTTGCTGCGAACGTCCCTCCAGAACAAAGTGTTCATGTTGAGCCCACCTTTCAAGGCTGAAAGGGCTTCCCTGTCAGTGACCTATTCGCAATAAGTAATTTCATCTGTAAACCTGGCAAGATAGCTTTTTAGCGTCTCCTCAGGGGCCTGTCTCATGTCTTGCAAGCGTTGAATTGGTGCCTCTCCTTCCCTGCGTGAGAGGTACTGGTTCAAAAATGCTTTCTTCAAGTCTGGCCAACTTCTGATGCTTAGGGGAGAAAGCCTGTTGTACCATACCTCGGCGGCTACGCCTAGTGTTAAATGGAAGGCTCTGCATTTTAGAACAGACGAGGCTCCCCTAAGGCTCATTTGTGTCATATACTTTGTGAGGTGTTTCTCCGGATCCCCCTTTCCCTCATACTTGGGGATCTTAGAGGGCATGAAGTTAGTTGGCATTGGGAAGCTTCGAATCTCCCTTGAGAAAGGGAGGTTATCGTCATCATCGTCAATCTCATAAGATCGACAGGGCTCCTCTGACCCTTCATCATCTTGGATGTCCTGGGGGTGGAGGTGCTTCTCCTCGACTCCCCCAATCGACTAGGTTTTTCCTCTCCCTCCTATTTCTAGGAGGAGGGGGAACATGTTCTTGTTCGCGATCCGGACAAACTGATCCTCTTGTCGGGCGGACCCTATTGCTAGGATCCTCCCCTATCCGGTCGAAGACGCTTAACGACCTTTGGTCGTCGTGTTCTTGAGGGAAGTTGTCCCTCAAGCGTGGTTCTGATGGCTGACTCCCTTGCACATAAGATGTTGCTTCGGCATTTATCTTCCTTTCGAGGGGGCATTCTGTGTGCTGGCTCATGTGGCCTTGAGAGTGAGACAAAGGGATTTCCTGCACCGGATAAGATCCTTGGGGCCTTTGATAGCCCTGGTGTCCCTGGGCTTGCAGGAGGAGTTCCTGCATCGCCATATTCTGAGCTGCTATGTCTCTCATACCCGCAGCTATCTGAGCCATTCCTTCAGTGAGTACGGCTGTTCTTCCACCTCGACGACGCCGGTGATGCGGTCTCTGATGAGTACCATTGTTTTGGAGTACCTCTTCTTCAGAGGCCTCTCTCATGAGATTGTCGTCTTCATGGCTGTAGCTCATTCTTCCTCTTTTTTCAAGGGTAGTAAGAACTTGGATTGTAACTCGACTTTGTTCTTTTTCAAGAATGCCCCCTTTTCAGGGTTAGTCGACGGTTCTTCGGTACCTTCTCCGATGGAGAACGCAAAACTTCGAATGGGGATCTATTCCCACAGACGGCGCCAATCTGTTGACCTCGGAAATTGGTCCTTCCACGTGGCCAACTGAAAGCTACTCCACGTATTTCCTCCCTGCGCACAATCAGCAAATGGTCAGGCGCACACGGTCAGAACCAATGGGGGTGGTGGCGGCCGTATACACTCCGACGGTCAAGTCAGATTTTGGTGATCGGAACAGTACCCAGGGGGTATGCAAATCAATCAATAAAGGGGGAGGAGAATATATAAACTTGTTATGGAGTGCTGTGTATTAAGATTTTCATTACCTTTGCCTCTTGCCAAATCTTGAGTATTTATAGGTGGTATGAACCGTTGGATGTGGAATGCGTGTTTACATCTGACGGTATGAAGCGTCTGCTCATAGGCGTCAATCAGCCGCGTTTGTAGAGTGGGCGGACAGTTTGTTTCCTCTGAGTTGAATTGACATAAAGTTGATAAGTCACATCAACTAGCCTCATGGAGACATCAAATCAATTTAAGCCTTAGGTGTAGGACAAATCTCAAATTGACGGCGGATCTTCTAACTGGGGTCCACTTGATCTCGACCTCGGAGGTGAGATGCTTCGGCAGATCAGTAGTAGGAATCGCTATATCACTTCAGAAAAGCTTCGGAAGGGTCGTTTTCAGGTCGGAATAAATGGTGCTGCGGGGGGTCCACTTGATCTCGGCCTCGGAGGTGAGATGACACTTCGGTATCCGAGGCGTGTATGTATAATCGGAGCGTAACATCAATTGAAAAACGAAACCTTCAAATGGATTTCACCAACAGCCTTCCAGGTTTTGGAAGAGGAATGCTTACTGCCATTCTTGTGGTTACAAAACAGCAGGTTCATGGATTCTTCTCCAATTACTCTTGATCCGTTCTCAGTCTCTTGATTTACCACAATTTTATCGGGCCCATGAATTTTGAAGAAACTGAGGACACCATCTTGCAACACAAACCACCGTGCTCTCCACCCTTTGCCATAGTTAACCCACTTATACAAAATCCCACAAATAATTAAATCAGACGGCGACGTTTGTCGTTGTGCTGATGCTAATGCTAGTGTCGACGCCATTGACATGTTAAAATAGTTAAAAAAAAAAAAAAGGATCAAAATTTGACAAAATCTTCGTCTTTAAATATTGGCCATCACAGCGGAATGAATGCATAGAAATAATAAAACCATATTTATATTGGTTTTTTATTGAAAAGAAAAAGTACGACAAGAAATGGAGCGAATATCTTACATGAAAAATTAGGGATAAAAGAATAAAGATCGAGCGAAACGCGGACAGAAGTTAGGAGAGTTCACGGAACTGTATGAAGGGAGAATGATATGAATCGACAGTTGCCGCGATGATTTGGTATATTTACCAAACTTTATTTATTTATTTAAAGGTAACCTCCAAAATTTTCAATAGAGAATTTGTTTCAGTGATTACTTTGAATAACAGTAGAATTCGTATAAGTATTAACCTATGAAATTTATATTATTTCTTTTTGCGTTTTTGGTTAAAAGAAAATGATCACATGACCAAAAGTAAAAAAAAAAAATATTTCTCCTGAAAAAATATTAATCAAATAGCATAAAAGTAGAAATTTTGATAAAAAAAAATAACATTTTTCATAAAAAATATTGACAATCAAACACACTCTTATTGATTTATCTTTCTTATCATACATATCCAAATTTACACATCTGATCGTCTGTCCTCATTGGGTAGGATAAAAATTTCTCACTGCGAAAAGGACGGGAGATCAATTTTGTCAAAAATTGATTGAAATCTTATTCTCCAATAATAATTGAGATTGTAATTAATGGACAATCTTATTATTTGTGCATTTATTAAGTTTGTCTACAATATATTCCATGATTTATTTGTTATTGAAATGATTCACACACTAGTCGTTAGGAGTTCCACACAACAGAATGAAAAATACAGTTGTTGCGGATCCCACACAAAAGATAAAAATTCAAATTTGATGACTTCATATAATGGATAACGGTTATATTTTTCATTTTAACGAAGAAAGAATGAGAGCCAAAGAGAGTTAAAGTTACTTATCTCTCTTTCTCTCTCTTCCTTTTATCAACAGGATTTTCTAATCTAACATCATTATCGTCCTTCCACCTATGCCATTTTAAGAATGTAGTTTTTTTCCCGTTGTTATTATGAACTTTCAATGTAAAAAAAACTTAAACCTTAAATTTAATAAGGTTCCGATGTTTTGTACTTTATTAGAAAAATTCATTTCCCCGCTCAACCAACTCCACTTATTGACGTCAAGGTTGCCCTCTAATTTTATTGCTATGGTCAAGCGGTAATGCTACCGGTACATCCGGAGGTACCGAAGTGTGTACCTAATGGTCACGCGACGACCTCCCATTGGAGGAAGTGCATGTGGGGCAGGCCCTTCCTCCAACCGAGGATCGCTGCGTGTCCATTAGGTACACGCTTCGGTACCCTCGGATGTACCACAAATTTAATTCATGGTCAAGTCGACAAGGTCAAAGTTTTGTTTCATAAAAGCATTAAGAAAAGAATATTATATTTTAATTTGCCTGTTGAAATATCTTTTTGAAATTTGCCCTCATCTTCTCGAATAAAAAATGGGAAATTGCATGATCAATCTTCAATTTTTAAAAATGAACTTGCTGGTCTTAAACTTTTAACTATATTGTACATTGAGTCCTCAAGGATGAAAATTATATTATTCTCTGATAAATTATCATTTACCTATAAACAAAACATGTCTTAAACTCAAAATTCGAGAAGCAAAATTTATCTTATATGGTTGGCAAAGATAGAGTCACGTAATGATGGTTCGTCAAGATTGCATTGTTATATATATAGAGGAATGATCTAATGAGCACGTGTTCTAAGCATAGGCCATCGGTGATGTGTCATGCTAAGCACCGATAATTTATCATTATCGGTGTTTAGCATAAGATGAGCACCGATGCTCATTAGAATATATTTAAACCATTCAATTCAAAAAATGACAGAAAAGTAACATTCTTAAGTTCATTAAATAGTTGTAAAGAACCCTACTTATAAAATAGATTAAGGTATGCATTGCTATATAAAAATTGGGACACGACTCAGACCAACCTAATACCCACACATTCGATTGAAAACTAAGGGTCTGTTTTAAAGCTTGAGTTTTCCATGGAAATTTTCCACCTAAATTGAGTGTTCGATGGCAAACTTTTCCACGGAATTACAATTACTCCAACCTCCTCCCGTGACCGGATTTTCCAGGGTTTTAAGGAATTGGTTTTCTTTGGGTTTTGGTGGGAAAATGGTTTTCTAGCTTCTTTTTTTTTTTTTAATTTTTTTTATTTTCAGCAATATGAACAAATTCTATCCATAATTGTAAAAAAATCTCTTTTTTTAATTGATAATTTTAATGGAAAACAAAGTCAAATGAATACCAAAAGATTCAAAATTTTAACATTTTTCAAGTGAATAATTATACCAATAAAACACATTTAAATTGACAATTCTCAATAAAACAAATTCTAAACAATTCAATTCTCTAGAATTTGTTTTCATTTTACTCAAATTCCATTCTTGCAATCAAACGAACTCTAAATGAAATGACACATTTTTCCCTGCGGCTTTCTTTCTTTCTTAAAGAAATTAGATTGTCCGAATATCATTGACAACCTTAAATTTTAATGTTTAATTGTTGTATAGTTTTTGCTATTTATACTAATAACAAAATTAACTAATGTGATCGATAAGAGTAGTGACGAATTGATGGTCGTACATATCTACATTTCTCTCTTCAAATTATAAACTCAAGACACAGTTAACAAATAATACACACAACATTAATCCTTAGGTTTCATTCATGACACTGCTTTATCATGCATAACTATCTACGTACATATATGTACTTTTAATGCACCCTTCATACCATAAAGATATGCTTGTTTCAATTTTAACACAAATTTAAGAAATATGATTAATATAGTCAGAAGCATAATTTTTTCTTACATTTTTTTTCTAATATACCCATATATTAAATAATAATTTAAATAGGAGTAGTTCATATTTATTGACAATGAAACATTAAATAGATACAGTAAAAATTTTAAAAATCAACTATACTCTCAACAAGGAAAGTGACTTATAATTTGAAACAAACAAAAAGGAAAAGAAAACCTATCTTTATGAGAAGGAGAGATTATATTTTACAACTCTAATAAATCAATATTAATATTTATGAATATGTTGCCTATGTTAAGACAAAGAATGGACAAATCCCAATATTTTCTTGCATATAATATTATTGCACATCCAAATGATCCAAAATTCATGATTGTAATAACAGCAAACATAAAACTCATCCACCCTAGCAAAACAAGAAACTGCACTGGGGTGATCGGTCCCAAAAACATGACAAAAGAGTGACTTTTCTTTTCCAGCCTTTTCAGGACAACTAAATCCTTCATAAAACGAAAGGGAAAATGTTTGTTTTACGGACCCCTAACACGGGTTTTGATGACACAAGAGACAGTTGCACAAGACAAAATATGGGTTCTCTCTTTCAGTCTAGAATAAGTTCATTATCCTGTAGAAAAGCCGATAGAGTGCGTGTGAACTTGCTCATACACATAGTTTTTTGAGTTTTATAGGACAATGTTAGTTTATTAATGTTCTGAATTCTCCTCCTTTAGAAGGCCTCGAATAAGTATTTTATGGTAAAATGTTCTTTTGAGTTTTGACCATTTCAACCAAACTGTCATTGAATCTTCCATAAAATAATATTACACGTAAATCGAAAACTTTTCTTACATTTTCAACCAATCATTTTTCAAAAAAATACTATTTTACCCATTTTCAACTCTACAAAATGGGGGCCAAATGGGGGCTATGAGCTCATGAATGTAAAACAAGTCTACAAGTTGTTGGAAGAATTTTTACCTGCAGACCCTAATGGATATATCGGATCTGAAAAGGGCTACATCTAGCCACCTACAAATATAATTTGTTCTGGAAAGTGGGGTAGATTGTATCGACTATAATTTAGTTCTACATATATAAATAAGGCTTTGAGTTGTGGGTTTAAAACCACTTGGGTACCCTTCTTTTACTAGTCTGTCTTAAGAATGAGCTCTACCCAATGTTCTTGTAACGTGTGAATGCTCAACCAAACGAGGTGATAACAAGGCTATACCTGTACAAGTCCTACTAGAAACACAATAACAATTCTTGCTACCATTACATAACACCACTTAGGTCATAATGGGCTTTGCTTATTCTAGAAAATAAACATGTCATTACACTCAAATTGTACAATCTCAATATTAGATTATAATGCGACAATATTGAACAGCAATCTGGGTACATTATCCTGAGAAATCTTACTATAACATTACTAAAAAACTTAACTACATCTAGAGCATATCTTTTGCTGAAGAAAATTTAACAGCATAGTTAGGCAAAACTGGGAAAGGACAATAAGAAAGTATCCTCACAAATTCACGAGGTAAAGTTGATAGCCCTTTTGTTTTATCCAGTAGAAGCAACGAATAAATCTTCAGACCAGTTTTCTCCTCACAAGTCCTTTAAAGAAATCAAAACTGTAGCCACAAAGAATAAGTCACATTGTAAAACGAAATACTGCCAGCTGAATATGGCATGTAAGTGAAAAAGAGGGGAAAAAACATAACAAAAATAGGCTCTCTGCTAGTATTTGTCGCCTGACCAACCTTCCCAACTCCCAAAATCCCCCCCCCCCACCCCACCAGCCGTGGATGACCAATGCACAAATGTAACTTCTTATGAGATTGCAAGTCACCTGGTTCATTCTAATTAGAAATAATGGAAACAAACATACAAAGAAATAGAATATCATAACACATAAAAATGCAGAGAAGTTTCTAGGGAAAATTACAAATTAAAGACTTCCAAATTCCAATACATGTATTATGCAAATTGAATACACGACCTAATCTTCTAGAGCAAAACCTAGATAAAAGTTGGTGGTGGAAAAAAATTAAGAACTTCATACTAAGAGCAGTCTGAAGCACTTTGGAAATTAGTTTATTAATCTAATGGCTTTCAATTGTTTGAAAATCTAATCCTTATGTCCTGAGAGAGAGTAGACTCTCAACATCAGAAACTTTTATTCACTTACATAATTGGGACAAATCTGTTGACTTTGGAACTTCAATGTACTCGATCATTCTAAATTTTAATCTATTGCCTTTTACGAGCGCTAGACTTCTCAAACATCAGCACAGCATGGTTTCACAAGAATACGATTCTGTAGTACTCATGCATTTTTATAAGCCAGAATATAACATGCATATATGATTTACAGGCCTTTTTGTCTAAGCTTGCTCAATTAATTGGGATTGGGTAGTAACAACAAATATTTTGTGCATATAGCGCTACTTGTAAAATGCTTGATATAATACCTATTTCCATCTGGATGGAGCTCGCATGCTTGACCATCTTCAGTGACAGCTAATAAATACCCAGAAGTTGTTATACCCTGGACACAAATAAATTGTTTTTCCAATTTTAATTCCTTGGATCAAAACAAACAATAATTATGCCAGTGTCTTAAGTGATTGAGCAGTTCCATTGTGTTAGAATAAATATAAGAGTATGTTGGCTTCAAAAACTTGATAAAGCACGCAAGGGAAGATGTTGTTTGCAAGCTCAAATGCTGTGCATTATGTAGCCATTTCAATCATGTCATTTCATTGAGATTATCCATTAGTCATGGATTCTCATAAGAAATGCCTCAAAGACCTATTAGAGACAGCATAACCATATAGCAATGATAAATTAGAATTGATTTTCCATATTTCTAGTCACTCAACTATGGCCTCAAGATGAAGCTTTGCCATCTACAAATGTTAAAAAGTTAATTAGCTGAGCTTCAAATAATTAGCTGAGCTTCAAAGAATAGGCATAGACACTCAATAACAATTCATCACATGGACATCCTAACAACTGATGAAACAGTGCTCTATTAACCTGTCTATGGATACTTTGAGATAGCTAAAAAAGCAGGTAGACCTTACATATCTTTTACCCAATATACTACTCTTCTTTATATTTAGGCATAGAGTAAGACAGACCATTTTGGCATGAAAGACCAATAGCAAAATGGAATCAGTTTATATATATATATATATATATTTTTTTTTTTCAATTTTGAACTGCAAAGAATAAATTTAATCAACACTCATTGAACTTTAAAATTGTTACTATTTACTCACTCATCTTTAATGGGTTATCCAATGCACACTCATCTTTTGATATAATTACTCATTCATCATCGCTAAGTAACTATTTCAAATTGTGGATGGAAAATCGCATGTGGCAAACAGCAATCCTACGTGGCATGTTGACGACGTTAACTATGTCCATGTCAATAAAAATGCACCAACCAAATGCACTTTTCCCTTTAATTGCAAAATCCCTTCAAATTAAACGCAAATCCACTCACCTCTTCATTTCCCTCATTTCCTCCACACTTTCATCTACATTCTTTCATTTTCTGTTTTTCAATCAAATCCAGAATTCTGAATTCTGTAATTTTTTGTTTTCTACTGAACCCGCAATTTCAATTTTTTAAATTTTGCGTTTTTCAATCAAACCCATAATTTTAATTTTTCATTTTTTGGATTTAAGTCAGAAGGAAGTTTGGAAAGAGTTTCAATCAAATTTATGAAACTTTACCTGAATGGAGGGACAAGTTTTTGTCATACAAGGGGCTGAAAAAGAAGCTTAAGTTGATAGAGCCAAATAGGCCGTTGTCTTCGGCTGTGGAAGAGGAGAGGGCCAAGAAGAGGCAGAAAGTGGACGACGAATTAGCTGCCGACGGTGGTGGTGAAAGGGTGGTTATGACGGAGGCGGTCGTCAAGTTATTGGAGGATGAACTCAAGAAATTTAATGCTTTCTTTGTTGAGAAAGAGGAAGAGTACATCATCAGATTAAAGTTAATTATGCCATATGAATATTTATACAATTGGTCTCTGTAATATAAAGCCAAGCATCATGACTCATGAAGCAACAATGGCAGCCTTATTCTACAAGAAGAAGATATGGATGAGGAATGAATAAAGTTCAAGAGAAATTTAAGGGTATTTGTCCAGTGAAAATGTGGAATATGGATTTGAGGTTAATTCAAAGGGGTTTTGCAATTGAGGAAGGGAAAAGTGTGTTTGGTTGGTGCATTTTTTAGTGATATGGACATGTTTAACGTTGTCAACATGCCACGTAGGATTGCTGTTTGCCATATGTGATTTTCCATCCACAATTTGGAATGGTTACTTAACGAGTGCTGGATCGGTAATTATATAAAAAAGATTAGTGAGCATTTGGTACTCTTTAAAGATAAGTGAGTAAGTAGTAACAATGATAAAGTTGAATGAGTTTTGATTAGATTTACTCGAACTGCAAATGAGTCTATTAAGCAATCCGATCCTTTTTACTTGAACCTCTACTTCACAAGAAATGATTGCTCGTAATCTAAATCTCACCAACGCAAAAAGTCCTTTTTCTTTTTTGAGTGGGGGGTTGGGGGGTAAGAATAATTTATTTATCACTAAAATACAAAATTACATCTGTCAAGAGGACAATGTGTTTTGTAACAACAAAAAAGCAATGAGAAAGTCAAGAATACAACATACTGTTCCACCCTACTCTGGTCATGGAGAAAGGAAATGCTTGAACTCCTTATCAGTAGTACCCCAAAGTACACTAAAATTGTGCCCTAGTCCATAAATCAATCACTACTTGATCATTCGTTCAAAATTCTGCTATTTCTTTCTGCCCAAGTCACCTAAATGATAGCTGGAACTACTATTTCCCAAATAACTGCTCCCATCTTAACTGATCCAAAACCAATTGGTTTTTTGACAAGTAAACCATTACGACTACTCAGGGAAACACAATCAAAACCAGTTCATGAAAAAGTGTCCCCCATACACACCCTTGCAACATCACAATGTGAGAACAAATGCATTCTGAGTCTATGCCAAAACTCAGAATATTACGAGCTCTGAGCCTTGTGAACAATTTGACATCAATTCAGAGCAGACCTCCTAGCAGGTTGACTACTCAGTGAAGAGAATTTGATTAAAAAAATTCGTTTAAAATTTTATGTTAGTAGAAATTTTTATACAAAAATTATAAGTTCACACCAAAAGTTACATTGGAAATTGAACAGAAGCAACAATACTGATATTAAGAAATTTTCATTATTCAAATATTAAGATAAAGAATTTTTGCAAGTATGCAATATTTTTATTGGATGAGAATATCTCAGGTCCATTTCAAGGCAACAAAGACATTTTATAGGCCAATCTTGGGTGTGTTGAGAATTTTACATTTAAAATGAAGGATTCACATCCCATACTCAAGTGCAAGTGTTGAGAGTCTGGAATGCCTTTGTGCCTCTATAAAATCCATATAAAACAGATAATCAGTCACAGTAATTACAAAAGCTATTGGTTCGACTGACATGGTCTTATTTTATACATTGAGTTTACAAATCCAATGAGAACACATTTTGTGGAATTTATGAGTAACAAGAACTTCAAATGCAAATCTACGCAAGAAACTAAAAGTGGATGTGAAGACAAACATGAGCAATCATACATATTCTTATATTATGATATATTCTGGAGATTTATCAAACTTATAAATAATAGGAATTATGAACAAACTTACAGCAACATCTCTGAGTGAATTAATTTTGTCAACAAGGCTCTCTCAAGATCCCATATTTCACATTTCCCACTTAACTATTCAGTCTCTAAACCATTAATAAAATCTAATTGTTCTTATAACTGTCTATGGACCCGACTCCATTAACTAAACATAGCATATTCTTGCTTTAAGCAAAGACAAAGAAAACATGAATCGTAATTAGCTAACAATGAAGTCCACAAAAAAAGAGTACCAAAAAAAAAAATCTTTTAACAAAAAAATAAAAAAATGAATCACAATAATCTGACAACAAAGACCACAAAAAAAAAGAGAGTCCAAAAAAAAAAGATGTAAAAGAGAGCATTTTAAGGCCATGTAATCTGTTAATTCACCTGGATGGTGACTACATTCTCTGAAATTTGATCCTGATTTTCATTCTTCTCCTGTACTATAACTCTCTGTCCACTGCATACCAGTTGAAAATTAGCAGCAAGAATAATAATTACTTATTATAAATTTGTCAAAAGAGAACCATATAAAATCTTTCACTAATTATAAAATTAGTATGCGAAAGAAATTTTGCATAGATCATTTTTTGGTTAGGATAGAGGTTTAAAGCATGGTAACTATTTAAAAAAATGTGCTCCCAAAAATTTTCAGGCATGTATTTATTATCTTTAGTCTCCACCCAGCAAACCAGTAAGGTACATCACTTTGATAAATAAAATTAAGACACATAACACACAGGAGAGAATTACTGATTGGTAATTTCACCTGTGCAGCCATGTCTTGTAGTACAATTCCTCAAGTGCTTGAAATCCTGCATGTAGCGACAAAAAGAAATTTGTTCTTTTTACAATATGTAAGCTATCATCAAATAGAAGAAGAGTCTGGCAATCAAGATAATATACACCAGCACTGCAACTAACTCCAAAAATCATGTTTTGCAGCTCATCTCTCATGACCTTTTGTTTATAGGAATGAGTTGAAAATGGTGGATAAACGGATCCTTTCAACAAGATGTGTCTTTTCAACTCTCTCTGACTTGATCATTATTTCAGGTAAAGTTTGGTTGTAAATGTGTGATTCATTCCTGGACCCCTTTAACAGTGGAGAGCTATGAAGATTCGTTCCAATTTCACCTTTGTTCCACAAGAATCAAGATCAATGAATGATCCAGTGGTAGAGGGGATATCAAGTTTCACGATTCCCTTCTAACTTCGAATTCAAAGGTACTGCAGGGCAGGGTCTTCAGGAGAACCAGAGAATGTGGTTCAAACACTCTTCCATTAGGATCAAGATTATGATGCAGAATGACACATCAAATCAAAACCAATTTTAGTGCCACATATAGAAAGAAATAAAATTTAACCTCATTCCACCATCCCGAAAATGATTATAGTTGATATTTATTTATTAATATGACAACAGATTAGAGCTATATAATTCTTAAAGTCAGATATATGTCTCACTTGAAAAGATCATAAATGTAAGACATAATGATAAACCTAAGTACATATATATATATATATTTAAAACAGTTATATTCAAATTGGTGATAGAGTGAACATGTACATAACAAGTAAACATAATGTTGGAAATCATGAGAATAATAATCACCTTGACATATGAAAATATCGTAATAGTTCTCAAATTTATTGAAGAAAGCTGCCACAATATCTTCTCGTTGTAGTTGATAAACAACAGAGGTTAATCTTTGTATAATTGCATTCAAGCATGTTGTTGGTTTCTCATTACTAACATTCAAGCCAATTCCTACAAGATAGGAAATTTTGAATGATTTAATCTTGTATAAGCTCATGTGGGAACCACACCAAGATGAACAAATGGAAATGAATCAGCCTGCCAAGTCAGAGTATATTGAGAACATGACAACAGCAAAACCTGTTAATGAAATTTTCTCCAGTTCAATATAAATGTTAAGCCTAGATGTGTGTATTGTCAAAGAATGGAAGTGTTTACCAGCACTGACACTGAACTTCTTTGATCTATATGTTGATGTGCACAAAATGCCTCCCACTTTAAGACCATCTAAATACAGATCATTTGGCCACTTTATTCTAACATTGGGAGGTGGTATACCCTGAAAAAGATTATGGTACCAAGATGAAGAAAATTAAAATGGAAGATTTGAGGCCAAGATTTAAAAAAGAGTAAATATATTATACGATATATGATTAAACCATCCATCTACATTGTTTTACAAAGAGCACGAGGCTTACTCTTTGAACACCATTTGGCAAAGCTTGTAGCTAGACCCACTGTGGGACAATCAAACCATCCGACTTTGGGTGGCTGAGGTTGAACTTGTTATGTAATCATTATTGTTTTTGTTGATTCATTTTGAGTTGAAAAAAAGAATTTAATTTGTTGAAATGCTTTATTATAAATCTTTAGTTAGTTTACGTTTTATTATGGCCTTGTTTGATTCCTATTTTTCCTAGAATACATTTCTTTCGCTTCTTTTTAACAACACGTTCTTCAATAAAATAACATTACACGCAAATCAAAAACTTTTTCTTATTTTTTAATCACATATTCTCCATCAATCTACTATTCTAAAATACATTTTTCCAATTTAATGGTGCTCAAACAAGTGCAATAAGTATAATATAGTATTTTCTAAATTTGGAATTATTTTATAGGTTAACGTTGGGACTTACTCCATAAAGAGCATTGAGGCTTATGACTCGCCTCTCTCGGATGCAAATTACCTTAATACCCCATTTTGCTCTTTAAATAATGTGCACATAACCATATATTCTCAAGAAAGAACAGTAAATCGTAGAAAACTATTAAGATTAGTTTTCTACTTTTTCCTTCAAGAGGTGAAAATTCTTCAGCTCCATTAATACTCAACCCCCATCTAAAAAACTAAATAAATGAATAAGTTGTTTCTCTCTTTAGATATGATCGAAGACCATTCTACAACATACTATTCAAACATTCCTCCACTTTCAATTGTGAACAAAGGTCAAATGTTGTTGAACTTCGATACTTTCAGAAAATTCTCTCAAAGGCAGTGGCAGAGCCATGAAAATTTATTTTGGAGGAGCTATTACGGTAGGAAGTCGACGAGCGGCGGTAGCTACAAAGAGAACGATAATTGAAGAAAACAATAAAGCTACATATTTTGTTAAAAAACTTTGCTAGAAAACATAAAACTAAATAACTTTGGATTAACCATAAATAAAATACAAATAAATAATGAAGAAAAGCAAAAGAAAAAAAAAAAGGAAACATCATTATTTTGTAAAAAAATCAAGATGTGATTATACGGAACCTAAAAAATAAAAAAAGTTGAGAAAATAAATTGAACCAAAGGTTCTCATGTACCTAAAATTTTATAAAATTTTCATTTCTTCATTAATGTTTGTTGTTTGTAGCTGACCGGTTGGGTTAATTCATCGAAATTCAAATTATTTCAACACAATTTTAGTTTTTTACATTTTCTGGAATCGAAATACCAAC
Organism: Olea europaea var. sylvestris; assembly: GCF_002742605.1. NCBI lineage: Eukaryota > Viridiplantae > Streptophyta > Magnoliopsida > Lamiales > Oleaceae > Olea > Olea europaea. The sequence goes on from NW_019235122.1 coordinate 83,140, forward strand.
ATAACTAATAAAAAAAAACTTGACAGTGATATATGTTGTCTATGTAAATCACAGATGTGAAAATATGCGGAATACGTCGATGAAAGGGTATAAAAAACGAAAAGAAAAGATATAGGTTAAGCGTAAATCGATATACTAAAATAAAAATACAAAGAACCAATGATATAAAAGTAATGAATCCAAATGTAAATAGAGTAAGGGTACGAATTCCATATAATACTTTTATAATATAGATGGGATTGTGTATCATTATAGACAAATTAAACTTTCTAAAAAATTCTTATTCGCCCGCTTGAAATTTTGAAGTGGATGAATAAATAAACAATTCAAATTGGATTCGGTTGAATGGTAACAACGAAATCGAGTGCTAACTTCATTTCTTATTGAATTAACTGGTCGTTGTGCTATCGAACCTTTATTTTGAATTCGATAATTTTTATTAAAAAAAAAAAAATCGACATAATTTGTTTATTATTATGAGAGTTAATCCTACTAATGATTATGAATTTCCATTCTAGAGAGAGAGAGAAAAAAAAAAGCCCTAGGGCATATCGTCCAAATCATATGTCCAGTATTAGATGTAGCCCTGTCAAACAAGGTGCCTAATATTTATGACGCTCTCATAGTTAAAGGTCGAAATACTGTTGGTTAAGTAATTAATGAGACTTGTGAGGTACAACAATTATTAGAATATAATCAGTTAGAGTTGTAGCTATGAGTGCTACAGATGATTTGGTTAGAGGAATGGAAGTGATTGATACATGAGCTCCTCTAAGCCTTTCGGTCTAAGAGTGACTTTGGGACGAATTTTCAACAAACCAAATGTCAAGAACTGCTTGACAAAAACCTAGTATTTTACGTAATGCTTGACAACCTTCCATCAGTGCTTAACCCACTCACTGAAGTGTTTGCTTTACACATTATTCTAAATACTTATAACGAATTTCATTCATTGACGCTAGCATACCACACCATGACACTTGGTTAAACATAAATGCAAAAAGTGCAAACATTTTACTGCATGAAAAGAATTTATGGTAATTTGGTTGCCCAAAATTTGAATTTCAGTATGCATCTCAAGAAACTGTTCTATAAATATTTGGATACTAAACAAAAATTTGACAAAAGGCACTTACATTTCGAAGACAAACGTCATTAATTGCCTCAGCCATTGCCAGACACACAACATACTGCACAAGTGGCACCACTCGACCATCTTCCATTTGTAAGGTAAATGAAAACATTAGGCATCCCTTCGGTGACTCCCACACATTCTTTGACCGACCTTCAAACCCCACCCACCATCCCAAAAATAAAGAATGAAAAGAAATTAGAGAATGAAAAACTTGAAACTCCTACTACATTATACCACACGCTAATACCTCTGCCTTTGAGCTGCACATCAGCAACACATACTGCGCCTAACGGCAGCTCGCAAAAATTACTACAAAAGAACATTAAGAAAATGTAGTCAAAACAACATAGCACATGGTATGATATGGGTTAGCAATACTTTTACAACAAAATTGTACGTTTCTTAACATTTCACGTAATATTATCAAATTTATGCCTGTAGACAACAAATTTTATAGCTTGGGTATTTAGAATTGAAGTGAAAATATTACATCCTAAACTGGAAAACTATACACCAAGAACATGTCAATTGCTAAAGCACAATATGCAACACGAGTTAGCGCTACCTTATGAATTTAAGTGTTATAGCTTGCTATTATTAAAATTATCAACACCAAAAACTTGACACTATTAAAATATGACAAAAATGCTCATTTCCAACAGTAGAGAAAGCCAACAATTATTTCACAATCAGCAATGCCAGCAAGGTTCCAGCAAAGTGGACAAAGCCAACAATTGCTTCACAATCAGCAATGCAAGCAAGGTTCAGAAATTCTAGAAGAATCTGAGGATGGCCGAGGGTATGTTCTGATGTATCTACTGGAGTCTTCTGGAAGAATTTCTTGTTCTTTTTTGTCAAAGTTTTTCTTTCCTGACAATTGTATAAATAGCCTACCACATGCTTGTATTTTCAACACAATGAAATATACAAAAAAGTAATTTCTCCCAACTTGATTCTTCTCTACGTTTTTCTATTTTCATTGATTTTTCTTATATGGCATCAGAGCAACCATAGCTCAAGAGGATTCTATCAACTCAAATCAAAATCAAATCCTACCTTCAAATCCAGAACAAGAGGATTTTACCAACTCAAATCAAAATCAAAACCTACCTCCAAATCCAAATCCAAACTCCGTTGATCCATCCCAGTCATTCAACCATATTTTATTGGTAATAACGATAGTTCTGGAGCTTTGCTAGTTAGTCAAATGTTGGATTCCAACAACTATCATTCCTGGGCTAGATCGATGAAGAGAGCTCTCCGAATCAAGAACTAGGCTTCATAGATGGGAGTATTTGTGAACCCACTGATGCAAACAGTCCATTGATGGATCATTGGTTGAACTACAATGATATCGTCATCATCTGGTTGCAGAACACCATGTCCATGGATATCAAGCCAAGCACACTCTATGTTGAGACGGCTCACCAGTTGTGGCCGGAACTTGAGCAGCAACTTGCACAACAAAATGTACACATAATTTTTAAGATAAAGCAAGGTATTGCAAGTTTACAGCAGAACCAAAACTATGTTAGTATGTACTTCTCAAAACTCAAAACTGATGAGTGTTGAATTATGAATGCATTTCTAACTGCACTTATGGGGAACTAAAGACAGTATTGAATGATCAAGAGAAGGATTGGGTGATGAAATTTCTCATGGGGTATAATGACTCGTACAAGAACCTTAAGGCTCAAATCCTTCTAATCAAACCTTTTTCAAGTTTCAATGAGGTTTATTCTATTATTCAACAAGAAGAAAAGAAAAGGAAAATTTCTGTTGATGTCCCTACTAATGCACTATGGCACTTATGGCAAAGGTAGCTGCGAGAGATGAGGAAAAACGGAATACAATGCCCCAAAGAAAATATTATTGCACCCTTTGCAAAATGTCTAGACATTCAATTGAGAGATGTTTCAAAGCCAATCCTGATAAACCAGAGTGCAATTATTGTAACATGCCTAGACACACACCTGGGAAATGCTTCAAATTACATGGCTATCCAACGAGGCACAAGTTCTATAGAAAACCTGGAGCCACTGGGTCTTCTGCCAATCAAGCAGTCACTCTTAGTCAACCTGGACAGAAGCAGCTCAGTAACAACACCCAAATGTCTTCTCAAGAGCAATATGGTCAGCTGATGGCCTTACTCAAACCACAGAACAACCAACTTTACACATCCTCAGCCAACTAAGTGAATACCTTCTTCTTTAAGTGAGGTTGACATTCCAAAGATTTATGGTATTTCTCTCTGTTTCTGTGTATAGTACAAAACTAAAAAAATATCTATGTTGTTGCTTGGATTATGGACACCAGGGCAATAGATCACATGATCTGTTCCCCTACCTTTTTCACCACTATTAAGGCAAAAATTAATCATTGCAATCCCACATGGAGATTTTATTAGTGTCACCCATATTGGAACAGTCAAAATAACTGAAACACAAATTTTACAACATGTTTTGTGTATTCCATCTTTCTCCTTCAATCTGATCTCTGCCAGAAAATTGTCAAAAACTTCACACTTCTTGTCTTATTTTCTTTCTTGAAACTTGTTTTGTTCAGGACCTTTCCAATTGGAAAATGACTGGAATGGATGAAAGTAAGGCATAGGTTATAACATCTATTGCATAATGCAGTCTCTTCTACAGCTTTAAATGAAGCCTTACCTTTTCTGGCCATCAAATCCACCATATTAGCTTCTGTCATCAACAACCAAGAAGACATCAACATTTGGCACTATAGATTAGGACATCCCTCAGACTCTAGACTAGATCTTTTGAATTTTGATCATGTATCTAAAAATGCTAACATCAAAGCACCTTGTCATATCTGCCCTCTAGCAAAATTGCATAAGTTACTCTTTTCCATAAGTCAACATAGATCACAAAAATGCTTTAAGTTAGTCCACTGTGATTTGTAGGGACCTTATAATGAATTAGCCTATGATGGATCGAGATACTTTCTTAGCATTATAGACGATTTCAGAAGATGTACTTCGGTTAATCTTGCTAAAATTTAAATCAGATGCTACTGGTGATTTGCAGAACATTTGTGCAATGATTGAAAATCAATTTGATTCCAAAATCAAAGTAATTAGGATGGACAATGGAGGTGAATTTGAAATCAAAAAATTTCTACTTAGAAAATGGTATAATCCACCAAAAATCCTATTTAGAAACCCCTCAACAAAATGCTATAGTCGAGAGGAAACATCAACATATCATAAATGTTTCAAGGGCCTTAATATTTCAGAGTGAAGTCCTTATGAAATACTGGTTGAATTGTGTTCTTACAGTGGCCTATCTTACAAAAGATATGTTGCTTAGCCTTTGAACTCAAAACACCCTTTGAACTCCTTTTCAAAACTAAGCCTACCTATTCCCATCTTAAAGTCTTTCGTTGCTTAGCTTTCGCGTCTACCCTAACTCACAACTGACACAAATTTGATGCTAGAGCAAGGAAGTGTGTGTTCTAGGTTATCCCTTCAAGATTAAAGGTTACAAACTGTTACATTGGGTTCAAACAAAGTCTTAATTTCCCAGAATGTTGTTTTTCATGAAAACATCTTTCCTCGCAAAACCACAGACATTATCACTCATTCTCCTTCACCAACCTTAACTGAAATGCCTTTTGCTCAACCATCAACCATTGATCTAAGCTATCATATTGAGTAAACCCCTTTTCTCCACGATCAACCTTCAGATTCTTTAGATCAGCCATCTACATCTCTAAGTCCAACTAACCAACTGAAACTTCTACAAAATCTCCTCAAAACAATTCCACAAGTCGTCACTTACCTCAAACGTCCACTAGAGATAGAAGACTGCCTTCATATTTGCAAGATTGTGTATGCCAACAAGCCTCCTCACTTCCCACTTCACGGGGAGAAAGGCCATGCTAAATTAGGTAGCCTTTTTCCTTTATGTGCCACTTTATCATATCAAAAATTGTCTTATTCGCATAAAGCATTTGTCACTTCCATATCAACATACACAGAACCTAACACATATCAATAAGCAGTTAAGTATATGGAATGGCGTAAGGCTATGAAAGCTGAAATAGATGCACTAGAGATGAATGACACTTGGGAAGTGTATAACGGTACAAGACTAGACTTTTAGCCATAGGGTACACACAACAAGAAGGGTTGGACTACCATGTGGCTAAACTAGTTATTGTTAGAACTTTATTAGCTGTTGCTGCAATTAAGGGTTGGTTTTAGCACTAGTTAGACGTACAAAATGCATTTGTACATGGAGACCTAGATGAGGAAGTGTACATGCAACTACTGCCTGGATATTCCAAGGATGGTGAATCAAAAGTTTGTAAACTTCGCAAGGGTTTATAAGGGTTGAAGCAGGTCGCTAGGCAATGGTACTCTAAATTGTCCTCATTTATCATTCAACAAGGTTTTTAACAATCCAAAGCTGATTATAGTTTGTTTACAAGGTCCACCAAAGATTCTTTCACGGCCATATTAGTCTATGTTGACGACACTATAATAGCTGGAAATAGTATGCAGGTTATTGAATCTCTCAAGTCATCTCTTGATGCCACATTCAAGATCAAAGACTTGAGTGTAGTAAAGTATTTTCTTGGGCTAGAAGTGGCACGGTCAATAAAGGGGATTCACATTTGTCAGAGGAAATATACTCTAGGGCCCCGTTTGTTTCTCTTTGTAAGAATGAGAATGAAAAATATAGTCGTTATGGATCCCACACAAGAGATAGAAATTCAAATTTGGTGACTTGATGTGATGAATAACGATCATATTTTTCATTTTAGTGGATAAAGAATGGGAAACAAGCGGGGGCTAGATATTCTTGCTGATTCTGGAACTATTGGAGCAGTGCCAGCCAAGACACCATTGGATCAACATTTTAAACTCTTCAAAGATCAAGGTGAATTACTTCCTGATACATCTATCTTAGAAGACTTATTGGGAGACTTCTTTATTTAACAATAATCAGACCTGACCTTGCTCACTCGGTGCAACTTCTTATCCAGTATATGCAAGCTTCTAGAATCCCACACTTAAATGCAGCTCATAAGGTGTTGAAATATATTAAGCGAGCTCCTAGATAGGGTTTGCTTTATTTTTCTGCATCTATTATACAGCTCAGATCTTATTGTGACTCAGATTGGTGGACATGTCCAAACACCAGAAGATCTATCACAGGTTATTGTGTTTTTCTTGGGTCCTCTCTAATTTCTTGGAAGTCCAAGAAGCAAAATACTATCTCTAGACCTTCTGCAGCGGCTGAATATAGGGTTATGGCAAGTGTTTGTTGTGAGTTAAGCAGGCTTAAGAATTTGCTTCATGATTTACAGATTGCCCAAGCAGCATTATTAGCCTGTGATAATCACGCTGCCCTGTACATTGCTGCTAACCCGTTTTTTATGAAAGAACCAAGCATATTGAGCTTGACTGCAATTTGATTCATGACAAAATTCAAAAAGGGAGTACTGATACTAAACATGTCAGCAATGGTGCACAAATTGCAGATATTTAGAATAAGTATTTGGCCTCTATGCATTTTTATTCTCACTTAATCAAGATGGGAGTAGAAGACATATACTCTCCATCTTTGGGGGGGGGGGGGGGGGGGGGGGGTAAAAAAAAAAAAAAGGAACTTGCGGGCAGTCCGGATCCGGACTTGGCGATAATACTGCCAGCAGAGTAGACAAAGCTAACAATTGCTTTACAATCAACAATGCTAGCAAGGTTCAAAAATTCTAGAAGAATCTAAGGAGGATAGCTGAGGGTATATTCTGATATATCTACTGGAGTCTTCTGGAAGAATTTCTTTTCTTTTTCTTTTGGATATACGGTTTTACAACTTGTATAGAGTTTATTACAGTTTTTCTTTCCTGACAATTGTATAAATAGCCTACCACTTGTTTGTATTTTCAACTCAATGAAATACACAGAAAAGCAATTTCTCTTGATTCTTCTCTCTGTTTTTCTATTTTCATTGATTTTTCTTATAAACACTATAAAATAAAATGAATTCCCATGAGTTTACAACAAGATACTTAAGAAAAAAAGAAATATTGCTTACTGGGAAACAACATCGTGTGTAGACGCTAATTTGGGAGAGTAAATGAGGAATTTTCCGAAACGAGAAGTTGAAAGAGAATTCATATATGAATCTATCTGAAACGCATCCTTTTGAAAGCTCTCTTGTTTTTCATTCTCCGAATGCAAAACAACATTTATCGAAGCATTCTCTGGGAGTTTTAACGTGTTATTGGTCTTCAACAACATGGCTAATTCGTTCTCTGTACTTGATTTTCCGCATAAGATCAACGTAGTTGGTGATTCCAACTCCATTTCTGCACAAACACACACAAAAGGGGGGCAATTAGTACTGCATATAACTTGTAGGCGTCGGCATAGTCCCGATCGTCCGGTTCCAACAAAAACCCCACCGCACTATCTTTGAGAATTCTATGGATGCAATTTATTTTGCGCTTCAAACAAAACTATAAAGGGTAAACTGTTACAGTTTCTAATTTTTCTTTCATACCTTCCTTTTGTGTGCTAAAAGCATTAATTATTATAAACACATAATAAATACATATCAATTCATGTTAAATTAACGTAAATTAACTTAATTGTTGATGTAACTGTGAGATTATTATATAAAAAATGGAACTAAAATTCGATCCTAATTAGAACCGAGATTGAGAAATGTAAACAAAGTTAGGAATTGACAAATCCTTACTTGATGCAGAGACTGAGAGTAAGATAGTTTTGGGAATGAAAATGAGTTTCGGAAGAGAGAGAAAACGAGGGGAGCCTATGAAGAGTAGCATATGGATTTTTTCAGCTCTGTATACAGAGCAAAATGGCGGCAATGACGGGCCGTGGGCTTGTGACGGAGAAAACAATTCGCAATTTGGGTAATTTTCAGTGCCCAGCCCTTCAGGTTTTAGAATTGTAATTTCCGACTCAACTTTAAAACAATATGTAACTTAACCCCCAAAATATGGATATGCCATTAGAAATTGAAATTTTGAGTTTTTTCGTTGTTATTTTATGGCAGACAACACGAGTGACAATATAGCCCCTATTTGACAACTTTTAAGAATTTAAATTATTTGCTACAGTATCATTTTTCACTAAACATTTTTACAATAAAGTATTATGCACACAAATCAATAAAATTTTCTTATTTTTTAACCACGCATTCTCAAAAATACTATTTAAAACTCTTTAATTTTTCAAATAATCAATTGGGTTATATGATGTTAGCCTAGGAATGGGGTCTTATCGAAGTGCTTTATTTCATTTGGTGTCAAACATGCCATAATGCATCGTGGATAGAATATTCCTCCAAATAAGCAAGTAGGTGAATCTCAAAACCATATATATTGGTATTGGTATTGGTATTGGTAGAATTGTAAATATCTTGATAACGACTAGGTAAATCTGCAAAACCAAAGACCATATGAGAGACGTAAATTCATGAACCTCAAAATCATATATTGACTTAGCTTTGTTGGGCACGTTGCAACAAATTACTCAACTTTGATTAGAGTTAGAAAAGTTTCGTAAATGATGGACCAAACATGCTATTTCAAAAGGTATAGTTTCCAAAAGAGCGCACGGAAAAAAATTTCCATGAGCGGAGATTCATTGAGCTATCTCAACATCCCTTAAAAAAATGTTCTAAAACTAGTAGCCTATTCGGCTAGTTCAATAACAAGCCTAATAAAAAAAATTTTACCACAAACTCTATGGCTCTGTTTGAGCTGTATTATTTTGAAAAAAATACATCATTAAATACTGATTTGACGTTATTTCAATCACATATTTTTCAATAAAATAATATTACTTGCAAATCCAAATTTTTTCTTTATTTTTAATCATACATTCTCCATCAATCCACTATTCCAAAATATATTCTTAAAAAATAATGTGGCTCAAATACACACTATATTTAAAGTTTCAATTTCAAAAATCAAGTATAGATAATTTTTTTTATTAATCAAAAACCAAGCATATGCAAATATACCCCGCCCAACCACTTTCTTCACTCAAAGAAACCATTCACCTGATCCGCACCACTTTCTTCGCTCATAGAAACCATCCATCCCATCATAACCAGAACATGTAGGGGTGGCAATAGGCCGAGCGGCTCGTCAGCTCGCAAAAACGGAGCAAGTGGACGGCTCGGGCTCGTAAAAACACGAACGCGAGCCGAGCGGGTCGGGTCGGTTCGGTGGGCGGGCCAAGCTAGCTAGGCTTGCAAAGGAAACGAGTCACTAGCAGCGAGCTCGCGAATGGCTCGTTTTTAACGAGCCACGAGCCCAGCTCGTGGGCTCGTGTTAAAAAGTGATCGAAACAGTCACTTTGTTTCAATCACTTTGTTCAGTGACCGTTTCGGTCCTTGATTTTTTTTGGGTAATTAGCACAAAACATTCCTACCTTTCGATGTTTTTGTGGAAAACGTCCCTACCTTTCATTTTTTGCATTTTTACCCCTACATTTCACCTTTCATTGCGCAAAAGGTCATTTTCATTCATTTTTTCAATAAAATGACGATTTTACCCTCCTATTGAAATAAAACAAAAATAAAAGAAATAATTAATTAATTAATTGCAATCATATTTCTAAATCTTTCAAAATATTACAGATAAATCCTAAATTCTCCACTACCGCCACTTTCACAACCCCACCAAGCCACCACCTATAGATCCATATAGCACCGCTTTTCGACCACAACACCTATCGGACTCCACCACCACCAGCATCGCCTCACTCTCCCCAGTATCCTCCTCCATAGTATTGGTTATCAATCTGTCCGAAACAACCGCATTTACGGTGGTGGAGTCCGGTGGGCATGGTGGTCGAAATGTGGTATTATGTGGATTTATAGTTGGCAGTTTGATAGGTTGTGAAAATGGTGGTAGTTAAGAATTTATGATTTTTTTGTAATTTTTTAAAAATTTGAGGACTATGGTTGCAGTTGGTAATTCATCTTTTCTTTTTGTTTTATTTGAATAGGAGAGTAAAATCGTCATTTTATTGAAAAAACTATAAACACATAATAAATACATATCAATTCATGTTAAATTAACGTAAATTAACTTAATTGTTGATGTAACTGTGAGATTATTAAAAAATTAATTTATATAAAAATGGAACTAAAATTCGATCCTAATTAGAACCGAGATTGAGAAATGTAAACAAAGTTAGGAATTGACAAATCCTTACTCGATGCAGAGACTGAGAGTGAGATAGTTTTGGGAATGAAAATGAGTTTCGGAAGAGAGAGAAAACGAGGGGAGCCAATGAAGAGTAGCATATGGATTTTTTCAGTTCTGTATACAGAGCAAAATGGCGGCAATGGCGGGCCGTGGGCTTGTGACGGAGAAAACAATTTGCAATTTGGGTAATTTTCAGTGCACAGCCCTTCAGGTTTTAGAATTGTAATTTCCGACTCAACTTTAAAACAATATGTAACTTAACCCCCAAAATATAGATATGCCATTAGAAATTGAAATTTTGAGTTTTTCTTTTTTCGTTGTTATTTTATGGCAGATAACATGAGAGACAATATAGCCCCAATTTGACAACCTTTAAAAATTTAATTATTTGCTACAGTATCATTTTTTACTACACATTTACATAATAAAATATTATGCACACAAATTAATAAAAAAATTTTACTTTTTAACCACACATTCTCAAAAATATTATTCAAAACTCTTTAATTTTTCAAATAATCAATTGGGTTATTTGATGTTAGCTCTTGGAATGGGGTCTTATCGAAGTGCTTTATTTCATTTGGTGTCAAACATGCCATAATGCATCATGGACAGAATATTCCTCCAAATAGGCAAGTTGGTGAATCTCAAAACCATATATATTGGTATTGGTAGAATTGTAAATATCTTGATCGAGTAGCTAAATCTGCAAAACCAAAGACCATATGAGAGACGTAAATTCTTCCAATTGGGTAGATGAACCTCAAAATCATATATTGACTTAGCTTTGTTGGGCACGTTGCAACAAATTACTCAACTTTGATTAGAGTTAGAAAAGTTTGGTAAATGATGGACCAAACATGCTATTTCAAAAGGTATAGTTTCCAAAAGAGCGCCCATAAAAAAATTTCCATGAGCGGAGATTGATTGAGCCATCTCAACATCCCTTAAAAAAAAGTTCTAAAACTAGTAGCCTATTCGGCTAGTTCAATAACAAAGCCTAATAAAGAAAATTTTACCACAAATTCTATGGCCCTGTTTGAGTCGTATGATTTTGAAAAAATACATTATTAAATAGTGATTTGACATCATTTCAATTACATATTTTTCAATAAAATAATATTACCCACGAATCCAAAATTTTTCTTTATTTTTAATCACACATTCTCCATCAATCCACTATTCCAAAATACATTCTTCAAAAATAATGTGGCTCAAATACACACTATATTTAAAGTTTCAATTTCAAAAATCAGATATCGATAATTTTTTTTGTTAATCAAAAACCAAGTATATGCAAATATACCCCACCCAACCACTTTCTTCACTTAGAGAAACCATTCACCTGATCCACACCACTTTCTTCTCTCATAGAAACCATCCATTCCATCATAACCAGAACGTGTTGCTCATTCGCGGCGGAACTAGACGAAGGAGGTGGGAAACGAATCTTCTTCAAAGATCTAGTGATGGTGTTGCTTGTTAGATTTTGTGCCTCGAATTAGTGTAGATTTTTTGAAAAATATTGTTTCCTTATTTTCACGTCATTTTATTATAAAAATATTATTTCCTTTATTCCACATTATTTTTTATATTATTTCCATCTTTATAATAGTTTTAGGGTTTAGGATGTTTCTATAAATATGTAGCTCTTTATTCAGTTTAGGCGAAGCTTTACTGCTCAGTTCTTTGTATTCTCTTCACATATTGTCTTGAATAAAACATTGATTTCTCTGCTAATTTCTCATCAATTCCTTTGCTTTAATCTTGCTTCTATCGTTGTGATTTTGTCTACATCACATATTTCACATTGTGTCATTAAATCTCAATTCTTGTATCGCCTCCAGGTCCAACAAGTGGTATCAAAGCAATTATATTAACTTACTTGTGTCCCAACAAGTGATATCAGAGCTAAGCTGTAAGTTCCTTGTGATTTGGTTGAGATTTTTTTCAGAAATGGCAACATTAAAATATGATATTCCGCTACTGGATAGCAATACAATATTTTCGCTGTGGCAAGTAAAGATGAGAGCTATGTTGGCGCAGATGGATTTAAACAATGCTTTGCTGGGTTTTGAAAAGATACCAACAAATTAGACAACGGAAAGACAGGAAGGCTCTATCGCAGATTCATCTTCATATTTCCTATAACATTCTGCAGAACGTATCAAAAGAGAAAACGTCGGCTGCTTTGTGGTTGAAACTTGAGCAGTTATGCATGATCAAAAGTCTCACAAGCAAACTGCATTTCAAGTAAATATTGTATTCTAGTCGCATGGCAGAAGGAGGATCACTGGAAGACCACTTGACTGTGTTCAAAGAAATCGTTGCAGATTTGGAAACATTAGATGTCAAATATGATGAGGAGGATATGGCCTTGATCCTGTTGTGTTTGCTACCCCCTTCATACTCATCGTTTCGGAACACGATATTGTACAGTCGTGACACGCTTACCATTAAAGATGCTCACGATACTTTATTCTCAAATGAAAAGATGAAGCATATAGTTGGAGCTACATCTAGGGATGAGAAAACTCTGGTATCTCATGGTGATCAATAGATGAGTAGATCGAAGGTAACCTTCAGCAATTTTTATTATTTCTACAGTAGGAGAAAAGGACATGTTAAGAAAGATTGCGATATGCTGCAGGCTAAAGGTAATTTGGTAGCAAATCGTATGAGGCAATGAGATACTTCGGACAAGACCAGTGTCGTTGAAGACTTTTCGGATGGCGGAGATGTGGTGTTGATCGTATCTAACATGGAGTCTGAGCCTGAAGAGGAGTGAATTCTGGATTCAGCATGCACATTCCATATGTGTCCCAATCGAGACTTGTTTGAGGCATATGAGGTGTTTAAGTAAAGTAAAGTTGTCATGGGAAACAATCAATCTTGCCGGGTTGCTGGAATCAATCGGGTCCGATTGAGGTTGTAGGATAGAACAGTCAGGATACATAGCCAGGTTTGAAATGTTCCAAACTTGAAAAAGAATCTTATCTCATTGATTACTCTTGATTCAAAGAGATATAAGTTCTCTGGTGAATATGGAGTCTTGAAGGTCCGAAGGGGTGTCCGGGTTATACTGGAGTGACAGAAAAGGTCTCAGTTGTACATCTTGCAGGGCGCGCGCAAAACTAGTTAAGAGACATCTAGACATATTTGGTACCATGGTGGACATTTAGTTTGGTACAGTACCTCTTATGAAGGGTTCCGATTTGGTTTAGAACATTTCTCAGAAGAGTGTTGGTGATTCCGTTTTGCCACCAATTTTAGCTGATACACCGTGTTCAAATGTTAAGGCTAGATCCATTGAGAGTAAGTACATTTTGGAGATATCGAAAATGCTTTCGGTATATTTGAAGGTGTCAATTCTAGCAAGGGACTTTCTGATCAGACATTTTCTATGGATTTTGCTACATGATGTACTTTGACTCTGTTTAGTCAATATTAATTCCTTGTTAAAATTTTGGGAACCTGGGATTAGGGTTCGGGTGTCTCTTGTGGATGGCCGGCAAAGGATGATGTTTTTCTTGAGGTGGAGAGTTTTGGTTACTGTTTGAGAAATTTGGTTATTTCGATGCAATGGGACATATTTTTTTAGGTGAAGAAATTTTTTAGCTTTGTTCGTTACACCGGGATTTGAGTCAAGGTGAAAATTGTTAAATTTTGTGTCCCAAACTAGGTGGACTTTTTGGAAAATATTGTTTTCTTATTTTCAAGTGATTATATTGGAAAAATATTATTTATTTTATTCCACATTATTTTATATTATTTCCATTTTTATAATATTCTTAGGGTTTGGAATGTCCCTACAAATATGTAACTCTTCATTCAGTTTAGGTGAAACTTTATTACTCAGTTTCTTGTATTCTATCCACATATTGTCTTGAATAATAATCCTGCTGCTATTGTTATGATCTTGTCTACATCATATATTTATATTGTTTTATTAAATCTCAATTCTTGCATCGCCTCCAGGTCCAACAAGTGGCATCAAAGCAATTTCGTTAACTTACTTGTTCCCAACAACGCTCGCCTCATGTCCAACTCATTGATTGAGAGTCGACCTTCATTTGCAAGCCATTTGTAAATGCAATGGACAAAACCACCACCACTGTGCCACTCATGTTATTCTAGTGATGACGATGGTAGTGAGTTGGCGATTCAAGGCGGTGCTCGTTAGATGACTTCAAATTTGAACGTGACTACTTTCCAAGAGCCCTTTCTCACCACCAAGTAGCTCTTTTTCCCATCCTGTTGCTTCAATTAATTGTGCAATTTTCATGTCTACTACTTCTAGTAGTGCCCTTTGTTTTGATGTTCTGGTGGTGTTAGGATTTGAGGTGGCAGCCGTTAGACAGAAATGAACACTGTGCTGGTTGAGGATTTAAGGTCGTGTTTGTAAGATGGATGAGGTTGTGACCAGCTAATGGATAATTTTTACTAGTAAATAATTTGTGATATATTAAAATGTTTGATTTGTAATTAAATATATAATTGTAATTCATAAAATGTGTTTTGTAACTGTGATTTTGTATAATTTGTGATTAGCATGTTTGATTGCAATCCACAAATTGTGTTTTTTTTAGTATAACTTTGTGTAATTTGTAATTAATATGTGATTGTAACATGTTTGATTAAATATAAGTCACAAAATTTAATCAAATTTCACAAATTGTGATTACCTAATTTTTTTAAAATTTCATCAAGTTTCTTAAAAATTTACCCACCTATCCCTTTCAAAGCGAAAAAACAATTTAGAGTATTTTTAAGAGATTTTTTGAACATTAGATACTCTCTATTTTAAAATAGAGAGTAAATTTAGAGCCAAACACACACTCTGTAATTAAATGCATTTGAAATATTTTTAATTTTAATGGAGGAATTGATACGATAATTTGGAGGAAAGCTAATGAAAATAAGAGATAAGAAAAAACATAAATATTTTTTTTTAAGTAGTAAAATTAAGGGTTAAACATAAAAAGTATATTGGAGTAGTTAAAATGTCTTACTCTCTAAATTTAATGATGATTTCTTGAAGATGCTCTAATTGAGTTGAAGACTTCCGTTGTGATATTTTTCGCTAAAGTTAGAGGTAGATGAAGGACGAAATTGATGCTTATGAAAATCAAAACCAAGACTAAACCCATCTCAGCATTGAACCAAACCCAAACTAATAGCCCAGCCCAATTCTGAATCCAATCTTAGCCCATGCAAGTCTCTTGTAACCACCACTACAACTCTGTGTGCGCTAAACTTACTAGAGCAAAGTTCGGTCTTTTAATTTTATTAGAATTGGGTGTAACCTGAATTCTTTTTTGAAGATATATAATTATGAATTCAAATTAAAGTGCACATTAAGAAAAATCTTATTTGGAACATTATTGTGGAATTCTATTCAAGTTTACATGACAAATTCTAGTTGAAATTTTATTTAGAAGCCTTATTGAAAGTTGAAATTTGTGTTGAATTTAAAGAGGGCTTTGAAATGAAGAAAAATATCTTTTGAAGGTGTTTGGAATGAAAACATGGTGCTTGACGTCTGCAGCTGTATATTGAAACAACAACAGCTCCGAGTGTTGACAATGATGCTATGGTGCTTGGAGAGTGACGCTACGAAGCCCGTAATGCTTTTTCTTCTCCTATTCCATTTGGACTCTGTTTTTGCATTATACCTCAACCACATTATTGCTTTTAGGGTTTGGACGTCCCATATTTATTTCCTATATATAGTTGGTTCTTCATTATGAAGTTAGAACAATCTAGAAACATTGTAAACACAAATCTTTGTATTATTTCTCTATATTGTAATAAAAATTCCATTCTCTGTTGATAAGTGTATTTTTGTACATTTATTGGACACTTAATTTGATGTAATTATTGATCAAATGAATGAAATTCTATTCATGATTAGGTAACATTTGTTTTTGTAGGGCAAAAATCGCTTGTGGAAAGAGAACAAGGCAAAATGAGGAAAAAAGGGACCCAAAGCATTCAAAATTATGAAGTTGAGGACCAAGATGCACAAGTGCCAAAAGTTGAAGACCTTGGGCTACAATTTGTGGAGGGCAAAATCAAAAGACTAAATTGACAAGAATAAAGGTGAGAGAGCTGACGTGTAATTATTTAGAGACTTGGCTGCTAAAGGAAACCAATTTCTTGGTTTTTGATGGAGGCTTGGCGCCTAGGCGCCAGATTTAACTAAAAAGAAATCATGGGGTTGTTTTGTTTACTTTTCAAAACTTCAGGGGCTTGATTGCCATCTCATAGGGTTTTATAGCTGAAAACGGGCTGTTTGCTGGGAGTTCTTCTTCGTTTTCATGTTCTATTCTTTTTCTCTTTTTTTTTCTTGGTATTTGTGGATATAATCAAGAGCACAAGAAGAAAAAACAAATCAAAGAAAATGTGAAGAAGAATAGAGGAACTCAAGAATCAAGCAAAAAAATCTAACGAAAAGGATTATAATATGGGCTAATTTCTTGTGTTGGGATTTATATTAGTAGTTTAACCTAATTTTCATATTTGCTCTTTAATTTTAAAATTCTTATTTTCATAATGCTCTTTCATTTATTTGACTATTAAACTATTGAATTTAGTGATTGGTACATCATTCGAGAAAAGATTATACATTTTAGAACAAACAGCAATGCCCTAAATTTGTGTAGAGGATAGAGATGATAGATGACCTATTAAGTTATTTTCACAAAGATTTAATAAGATTTCTTGGTTTTAATTGACGTACAGATATAATAGGTTAAATCAATCAATTAGGATTAATTTCACTCGAGAGAGGCAATTAACTAAAATTTAAAGATTGGATTTAACATCGTAAATAAGTAATTTGTTAATTGCCTTGTGGAGAAATTAATTAGACGACGGTTAAGAAAAAACATAAATCTCAATCACGTTTCCTCCAAATCCAAGATTTATATTTTTATATTTTATAGATTTTTAGTTATTTTCCAAAATCATGATTTTGTCATGTGCTTGTTTTTGTTCTTAAAAATTAAATTAATTAAAGTTATGTAATCGAAAGTAAACATTCCTCGAGGGATCAATTATTTGGACTCAAAAAATTCATTTTATTAATGGAACGCCACCCATGCATTTGAAGTTTGCACTTTTTTAGCGAACATCTGCAAATTATTTTGTTATTGTACTCTTGTGATCAATTATTTCATATTGTGGCACTAATCTCTTATTTTCTCCAATAAATTGGTATTAGATTTGTCCGATATCATCTTTGTTTCACAACAACTTTGATATTTTATGATATTTCTTGCTTGATTTTTAGCACTTAGCAAAAAACATTCATACAAAAATAGCTTCTCAATTAGTATCGAAAGTACGATTCATAGGGACAAATAAAGATATGAATGTAGGATAGAGGATGGGAGGTTGACAAAAATCGTCAAGGAAAAATACGCATAGTGGGTCTAAACACCCCTAGTGAGTAAAAAAGCAAGAAATTGGCTAAGGCAGAACACCATAGTTAATGTAACCACACATCGACAAATTACTTGACTTCAGTAGTCTCACCTATCAGAATACCATATGTTGTGTTACCTAAATCGGTTGACTGGCATGTCAAAAAGTCTTTAACACCTCAAAAATTGGATGCCGATGCTGAGTTGCACGCAATCATTTGCTTATGAAAGAACAATCTTTTATGATATTCATTATTTTTGTAACATGTAATAAAGGCATGTTTAAATATAAGAGATATAACGTGCTATCAATTCATCTATAACTTGTAAAGAATGCTATTATCATGTTTTATAGCATTTTTTGAAATGTCATCGCAGGTAGTGTAATTAAAAGTCATACCTCTACGATAAAATTCTTTGAATGCTATTATGAAGTGTTATAAAAAAAATTTTAAATAACATTTTATTTTTGTCATGATTTTAATATATATAGAATTCTTTTCGTGGAATCTTTTTTAATTTGATAGTATTTTTTTTTGTTATAATTTTGGCTTTAATAACATTTTTTTATTATTATGATTACATCTTCAATAGCATTCTTTCTCCATGATGAGGGCAGGGAAGAGATGCAGAGGAGTGATTTGTAAATGAATCTGTTGGGAAGAGAGGTAGAGACTGATTTGATGAAAGTAAAGAAAATGGGGTACAAAAAACTGGACTCCATAATTGGGCTGCTTTATTTGATGGGTTTGTTAATGAATGCTATTATATAATGTTGAGATAAAAATTATTTTTATTTTATAGCATTACTAACAAGTATGCTATATTTCAATGTCGTAAAAGGTTGTAGTCAATGACGAATAAAATGATCTCTGTTATAAAGCTAGGATGAGAAGAAAGAACAGTATAAAAAGGCAAGTCACAACTCACGCGTAAATTTTATTATAACAATGATCTCTATATACGTGGTTTCAATGAAAGTTACGAGTGAATAAAATACACTCTTATAAAATGACATATCCTAAGCAAGAAACAGCACAGATGAATAAAATATAATAAATGAAAAAAGTGTACGAAAAAACCAAGATCAAATACAAAAATCGAAGGAAGAAAACTCATCCAAAGTTGAGAAATCTAGAAGTTTGTCTTCAAATTAACTGCTACTAGGAGCAAAATCGCGGTTTCATGACATGAACATCAACAAGCATTACAAGGAAACCCAGCAAATGAAGTAAAAACTGAAGTGGCCTAACAAAAATACTAGGTTTCTTAACAACATATATTTCTCCAAAACTGCAAGAAAGATTCAGCGTCCCATTGCTGCCATTTTGAACCAAAGAATCATCTCATTGTAATACAAAACAAGAAATTATTGCCCCACAGACATGACGCAATGGTAAAGTAGGAGGATTCTGTACGGAATATTGGAAGTTCGAATTCCCCCGGCAGCTAAAAGGAAACATATATATTGAAAGACAGTTGTTCTGTGGAAGTAAAGTTATTGTACGTTTTGTCGCCCCTCTGGAGGTCCTATCCACACGTCGTAAAGGGAGATCTACAGGGAGGAGAACCGCATATCGAATGTCAGGTCCAAGTGTGTATAAGTTGTGACTGCATTCGAATTTACTTGGGTGGTAAATCAGTGGGGGAGGTTGCCACTCCTCAGAATTAATCAGGCAAAATTTGGACACCTGAATTATCATAAAAATAAAATGTTTGC
Source organism: Olea europaea var. sylvestris (assembly GCF_002742605.1). Lineage (NCBI taxonomy): Eukaryota > Viridiplantae > Streptophyta > Magnoliopsida > Lamiales > Oleaceae > Olea > Olea europaea. The sequence goes on from NW_019235122.1 coordinate 102,641, forward strand.
TTGATAAAAATGTTTCTATTCCAGTTGGGATAATCATAAACTTGATACGATATAGAAAAAAGTTAGTGAATTCAATTTTGAGAAGAATCTCACCATTTACTTTTCAACTTGTCTTTTGCTTCTCGAGATATTTAATTAAGGCATCATGCCGTCTCCACCATTTAATTTATAATCTTTGCTACTATAAAACTGACAAATATTTACAAGTTGAGCAACTTTCCAACTTGTCCTGTGCGGCTGTGCCTTCAAGAAATAAACAAGAGCATGGTTGGCTAACTTTCAAAAGAAGACATTTTTTTTTTCTCTCAAAAAATAAAATAAAATAAAATAAAATAAAACCCATGCATTTGAAGTTTGCACTTTTTTAGCGAACATCTGCAAATTATTTTGTTATTGTACTCTTGTGATCAATTATTTCATATTGTGGCACTAATCTCTTATTTTCTCCAATAAATTGGTATTAGATTTGTCCGATATCATCTTTGTTTCACAACAACTTTGATATTTTATGATATTTCTTGCTTGATTTTTAGCACTTAGCAAAAAACATTCATACAAAAATAGCTTCTCAATTAGTATCGAAAGTACGATTCATAGGGACAAATAAAGATATGAATGTAGGATAGAGGATGGGAGGTTGACAAAAATCGTCAAGGAAAAATACGCATAGTGGGTCTAAACACCCCTAGTGAGTAAAAAAGCAAGAAATTGGCTAAGGCAGAACACACCATAGTGAATCTAAAATCACATCGACAAATTACTTGACTTCAGTAGTCTCACCTATCAGAATACCATATGTTGTGTTACCTAAATCGGTTGACTGGCATGTCAAAAAGTCTTCAACACCTCAAAAATTGGATGCCGATGCTGAGTTGCACGCAATCATTTGCTTATGAAAGAACAATCTTTTATGATATTCATTATTTTTGTAACATGTAATAAAGGCATGTTTAAATATAAGAGATATAACGTGCTATCAATTCATCTATAGCTTGTAAAGAATGCTATTTATCATGTTTTATAGCATTTTTTGAAATGTTATCGCATGTAGTGTAATTAAAAGTCATACCTCTACGATACAATTCTTTGAATGCTATTATGAAGTGTTATAAAAAAAATTTTAAATAACATTTTATTTTTGTCATGATTTTAATATATATAGAATTCTTTTCGTGGAATCTTTTTTAATTTGATAGTATTTTTTTTTTTTTTTTGTTATAATTTTGGCTTTAATAACATTTTTTAATTATTATGATTACATCTTCAATAGCATTCTTTCTCCATGATGAGGGCAGGGAAGAGATGCAGAGGAGTGATTTGCTTGGAAGAAAGAAACGAAATGAATCTGTTGGGAAGTGAGGTAGAGACTGATTTGATGAAAGTAAAGAAAATGGGGTACAAAAAACTGGACTCCATAATTGGGCTGCTTTATTTGATGGGTTTGTTAATGAATGCTATTATATAATGTTGAGATAAAAATTATTTTTATTTTATAGCATTACTAACAAGTATGCATTACAAGGAAACCCAGCAAATGAAGTAAAAACTGAAGTGGCCTAACAAAAATACTAGGTTTCTTAACAACATATATTTCTCCAAAACTGCAAGAAAGATTCAGCGTCCCATTGCTGCCATTTTGAACCAAAGAATCATCTCATTGTAATACAAAACAAGAAATTATTGCCCCACAGACATGACGCAATGGTAAAGTAGGAGGATTCTGTACGGAATATTGGAAGTTCGAATTCCCCCGGCAGCTAAAAGGAAACATATATATTGAAAGACAGTTGTTCTGTGGAAGTAAAGTTATTGTACGTTTTGTCGCCCCTCTGGAGGTCCTATCCACACGTCGTAAAGGGAGATCTACAGGGAGGAGAACCGCATATCGAATGTCAGGTCCAAGTGTGTATAAGTTGTGACTGCATTCGAATTTACTTGGGTGGTAAATCAGTGGGGGAGGTTGCCACTCCTCAGAATTAATCAGGCAAAATTTGGACACCTGAATTATCATAAAAATAAAATGTTTGCTTGATAAAAATGTTTCTATTCCAGTTGGGATAATCATAAACTTGATACGATATAGAAAAAAGTTAGTGAATTCAATTTTGAGAAGAATCTCACCATTTACTTTTCAACTTGTCTTTTGCTTCTCGAGATATTTAATTAAGGCATCATGCCGTCTCCACCATTTAATTTATAATCTTTGCTACTATAAAACTGACAAATATTTACAAGTTGAGCAACTTTCCAACTTGTCCTGTGCGGCTGTGCCTTCAAGAAATAAACAAGAGCATGGTTGGCTAACTTTCAAAAGAAGACATTTTTTTTTTCTCTCAAAAAATAAAATAAAATAAAATAAAATAAAATAAATGAAGCGAACAAAGAGTTGGTAAATACGTTCTTGCTGACAAGAAGAAGCTGAAGAACCCTGTTTCTTCCTTTAATACTTTAGTCTTCACTTGCAAAGAATCTATGAAAAGTTTAATTTATAAATAAATAAAAATGATTGATGAATAATTTGTTAAAATTTGTAAGTTCATTAAAAATTGAAGTTTGTCCATTTATACATAATTGATAAATTTTGCTAAACAGAAGCTTAATTTCGAAATATATAAAAATCTCTTTTGAAGATTATATTAACGATGTAGATACTAGCAACTTCCTTCTCACTGCAATCATTGATAATAAAAAAAGACACGAAAAACGTCGGTGCCAAGAAATTAGCTTCTTGTCAACAACTAGACCAAGTCATTGTGACACATCAAGCTCACATGGAATAATAAAAATATTTTGTGGTCCCTAAAATTTTAGTTAATTGTCCCTAAAGTTTATTTTGTTTTAATTTAGTCACTAAATCCATATATACTTTGTTACTATTTGTTCAGTTCGTCTACATTTGTTAGTTTAAGTAATGAAAAATGTGGCTTATTAGTAGTCTAGTTATTTGCCAAATGAGGGATACTTTCAACTTTTTCTTTAAAACTAACATTCGTGAATGAAATGTTAAAGTTCAATAACTAACTTGGAATAAAGATCAAGTTGAGTAACCAATTTAGATCAAAATAATAAATTCTGTGAGGAACAATGCTTCTTCATGCAGATTCCCAGCACTATAAGTATTTGATAAGCAGGTTCAAACTCTCCCATATTTCACTTCATACATTAAAAACTCTGTCATAGTCTATCCATCCAAGACTTGAATATATGGAGTGCAGGAAATTTGATATTACTCTTGTTTCTGCCAATAATCTCCCTAACGTTAGGGATTTTGGCAGGATGAAAGTTTATGCTGAAGTTTCAATCAATGGCATATCTAAAACAGCAAAGAAAGCCGAAGTGGACAAGAAAAACGAGTGCAGTCCCTGCTGGAATTGCACCATCGGATACACAATAGGTGAGAGAGCAGTCCAACAAGAAACTGGTGTTGAAATTGCAATCAAGTTATTCTGTAAAAGGACACTTGGGGATAGATATATTGGTGAAGTGAAACTACCATTGAAGAGTCTTTTTGAGAATGGACCTACAGCTCAAAATATTAGTTATGTCGTGGATGGAACAGCTAGTGGAACCCTAGTTATTTCGTACAGGTTCGGAGAAATGATTGTTGTTAAGAAACCTTCTGGTTGGGATACAGCAATCAGGATAATTATGAGCCTCGGGGTTACGCTACTGATAAAGGGAACCATTATCCTGATAACCGGAGGGGCCTCTGATGGCGGCTTTGATATTCCGATTTTCACCGATTCTTGTGATATTATTGATCTAGTCGGTGATATTGCTATTGAAGATATAGTCGTCATCGAGTGAAGGACAATAATTATTTACATAAATTTATTCAATAATTCAGTTTGGTTGGTTCTTTGTACCTAATTTTGGTGCAGTAGTTATATTTCGATGTTTGGTTTCGAGTTCATCAATGCAATTCTAGCTGTTTCCTATTGTAATTAATTTCTAGTTCCAAGTCTTTGCTAAATTCTAGTACCACTATATATTTCTCTTCATGCCTCTTCTTCTTTTTTTTTTTTTTTTTTTTTTAAAGATCGAACTATGCTATATTTCAATGTCGTAAAAGGTTGTAGTCAATGCCGAATAATATGATCTCTGTTATAAAACTAAGATGAGAAGAAAGAACTATATAAAAAAGTAAGAATCACAACTCACGCGTAAACTGTATTATAACAATGATCTCTATATACATGGTTTCAATGAAAGTTACGATGTGAATAAAATACACTCTTGTAAAATGACATATCCTAAGCAAGAAACAGCACAGATGAATAAAATATAATAAATGAAAAAAGTATACGAAAAAACCAAGATCAAATACAAAAATCCAAGGAAGCAAACTCATCCAAAGTTGAGTAATCTAGAAGTTTGTCTTCAAATTAACTGCTACTAGGAGCAAAATCGCGGTTTCATGACATGAACATCAACAAGCATTACGAGGAAACCCAGCAAATGAAGTAAAAACTGAAGTGGCCTAACAAAAATACTAGGTTTCTTAACAACATATATTTCTCCAAAACTGCAAGAAAGATTCAGTGTCCCATTGCTACCATTTTGAACCAAAGAATCATCTCATTGTAATACAAAACAAGAAATTATTGCCCCACATGCATGACGCAATGGTAAAGTAGGAGGGTTCTGTACGGAGTATTGGAAGTTCGAATTCCCGCGGCAGCTAAAAGGAAACATATATGTTGAAAGACAGTTGTTCTGTGGAAACAAAGTTATTGTGCGTTTTGTCACCCCTCCGGAGGTCCTGTCCACACATCGTAAAGGAAGATCTACAGGGAGGAGAACCGCATATCGAATGTCAGGTCCAAGTGCGTATAAACTGTGACTGCATTCGGATTTACCTGGGTGGTAAATCAGTGGGGGAGGTTGCCACTCTTCAGAATTAATCAGGCAAAATTTGGACACCTGAATTATCATAAAAAAAATGTTTGCTTGATAAAAATGTTTCTATTCCAGTTGGGATAATCATAAACTTGATACGATATAGAAAAAAGTTAGTGAATTCAATTTTGAGAAGAATCTCACCATTTACTTTTCAACTTGTCTTTTGCTTCTCGAGATATTTAATTAAGGCATCATGCCGTCTCCACCATTTAATTTATAATCTTTGCTACTATAAAACTGACAAATATTTACAAGTAGACCAACTTTTCAACTTGTCCTGTGCCTTCAAGAAATGGTTGGCTAACTGTCAAAAGAAGACTTTTTTTCTTTTTCTTTTTTTATAAAAAAAAGGGAGAGAGTTAGTAAATACGTACAAAATCTTGCTGACAACAAGAAGCTGACGACCCCCTCTTTCTTCCTTAATACTTAGTCTTCATTTGCGAAGAATTTATAAAAAAATTAATTTAAAAATAAATAATAATGACTGATAAATAATTGGTTAATATTTGTAAGTTCATTAAAAATTGAAGTTTGACCATTTATATATAATTTATAAATTTTGCTAACGCAGAAGCTTAATTATTTATGCAATTTTTTTGTTCTTCCATTTCAAAATATATAAAAATCTCGTTTGAAGTTAATATTGATTATACTCATACTAGCAACTTCCTTCTTACTGCAATAATTGATAATAAAAAAAGACACGAAAAACGTAGGTTCCGAGAAATTAGCTTCTTGTCAACAACTAGACCAAGTCATTGTAACACAGCAAGCTCACACGGAATAATAAAAATATTTGTGGTCTTATTTTGTTTTAATTTAATCACTAAATTCATATATACTTTGTTACTATTTGTTCAGCTCGTCTATATCTGTTGGTTTGACTAATGAAAAATGTGGCTTATTAGTAGTCTAGTTATTTACCAAGTCAGGTATACCATCAACTTTTTCTTTAAAACTAACATTCGTGAATGAATATTAAAGTTCAATAACTAACTTGGAATAAAGATCAAGTTGAGTGTCCAATTTAGAACAAAATAATAAATTCTGTGAGGAACAATGCTTCTTCATGCAGATTCCCAGCACTATAAATATTTGATAAGAAGGTTCAAACTCCATTGTGCATTTTCTCCCATATTTCACGTTATACATTAAAAACTCTGTCATAGTCTATCCATCCAAGACTTGAATATATGGAGTGCAGGAAACTTGATATTACTCTTGTTTCTGCCAATAATCTCCCTAACGTTAGGGATTTTGGCAGAATGAAAGTCTATGCTGAAGTTTCATTCAATGGCATATCTAAATCAGCAAAGAAAACCAAAGCGGACAAGGAAAACGAGGGCAGTCCCTGCTGGAATTGCACCATCGGTTACGGAATAGGTGAGAGAGCAGTCCAAGCTGGTGTTGAAATTGTAATCAAGTTATTCTGTAAAAGGACATTGGGGGATAGATATATTGGTAAAGTGAAACTACCATTGAAGAGTCTTTTTGAGAATGGACCTACTGCTCAAAATATGAATTGTATCGTGGGTGGAACAGCTAGTGGAACCCTAGATATTTCGTACAGGTTCGGAGAAATAATTGTTGTTAAGAAACCTTCTGGTTGGGATAGAGCAACCAGGATAATTAAGAACGTCGGGACTACGCTACTGATACAGGGAACCATTATCCTGATAACCGGAGGGGCCTCTGATGGCGGCTTTGATATTCCGATTTTCACCGATTCTTGTGATATTATTGATCCAGTCGGTGATATTGCTATTGAAGATATAGTCGTCATCGAGTGAAGGACAATAATTATTTGCATAAATTTATTCAATAGTTCAGTCTGGTTGGTTCTTTGTACCTAATTTTGGTGTAGCAGTTATATTTCGATGTTTGGTTTCGAGTTCATCAATGCAATTCTAGCTGTTTCCTATTGTAATTAATTTCTACGTCGAGTCTTTGCTAAATTCTAGTACCACTATATATTTCTCTTCATGCCATTTTTTTTTCTTTTTTAAAGATCGAGCGTCTTTAGCGCGTTCACTATAAAATAGGAAAATGTCCCAACAATCTAAAATTGGTATCAAATTTTAGCAAACGCCTCAAGGTAAGTTCATATCAAAATTGTGTGCGCCTAAGGTGGGGAAGACCTTCAAATCTTCAATTAATCAAGTGGAGAAGGAATGTTCAGAGACAACTTTACATTGAAATTTCACAATTGTTAGCACGTAAGGAGTTATGTAAAGACAAAACACAAGGAAAAAAACTCATCCAAAGACAAAATCTACTAAGTTCAAGTCTTCGAGCTAAGTGCTACAAGGACCAAATCATGGTTTAATGACATCAACATCAACACAAGCATTAGGAGGACACCCAGCAAATGTAGCAAGTAAAAACTGAAGTGCCCTTACAAAAATACTAGGTTACTTAACAACATATATTTCTCCAAAACTGTAAGAAAGATTCAGTGTCCCATTGCTACCATTTTGAACCAAAGAATCATCTCTTTGTAGTACAGAACAAGAAATTCTTGATTCTCCACTATGGCCATGGCCTTCGTCGAACAGTTTCTTCAACGGTAACTTCACTTCTCCTATACATTTATCCTTGAATTTCTGCTCAAGATATAGCTTAAAATTGAGGTCAACGCTGCCGTGTTGCACCACTGCCTCCGTCAACGTGAATGGAATTTTGTAGTTTCACTTCGGGTTGTTCTCCCCGGCGTTGTCCACTGGAGTGCGCCTCTCGGTTTCATATTTTCCGGCGACTGAAACCTTGACATAAATTTTCATACTACAAGAATCATGAACTTTTGGGAGGTTATTGGCGGAAATAATAGTTATCTGTAACCTTCTACACTCCATTTTTCTTTAGCTTTTAACGGAGGTTCACTATTGTGGATTGTGAATATAGAACTTGGGCTATAATTATCAATAAATATATTAATATTTTTTAACAGTTTGGTTCAACGTCTACTAGTTCTTGACCCCTTAAAATAATTATATTTCCTACCACCTTCATTGAAACATAAAATTAAATTAAGCGACAAATGAAATTTATGTTTGATACAAACATTTGAGAAAAAAAAATTAACGTCGACTTGTGAGATGTCATTTACTTGTGAGTGACAATCTGCTGTTCATTATTTGCTGTCCACTCAATCAACTATTAACACCTCATTTAATTTAACATGTCATATATTTTAATTTTTTTTATCCTTAATAGTTATTTAACACAGTTAAATACCTTCTCTCACACAAAATTTTAATTTTACCCTCATTAACTTTACTACTAAACCCACCACTCTCTTTACAATTCCAAGACAATGCCACGTGCTGTTGCTGTTGAATTGAGAAATTGCTGCTTTTTTACTTTCTTTTTCCCTTTTTTAAATCTTCACTAAAAAAATTTAATTATCGTCTCAGGAACATGCTGTTTTGAAATCTTGTTTTACTTAGATTGTTGGAATCTTCACTAAAAATTACAGCCCCATCAACTTAATTATGATATTATTGTATCAAAATATATGAATTATACTTTAAAAAACTTGCACATTAGAAATAAAATGTGAAACTTGTGTTACTTCACCGATATTTCTTTGCAAATCACGTGTGTTTAACAAATAACTAGAAAACCACGGCATCTCTGCAACTTTTGTTCTAGTCTTGATTTGGGAATCCAATGATGGCTCGAATGGGTTCCACTTCCAGTCATTTTAATGTTTATTGCAATTAATAAGATGTCACATGATCAACCTTAATAACCGTATAAAGCCCATGAATATATCAATTACGATAATTTTAAATAAAACTTGGTGTCATGCCTGTTGTAATAATTCGACCAAACTTGGTGTCATAGCAACATCTCCAAGATCAACATGAGGTTCAATCTGCATATAATATAAGATAAATACAAACTTTAAAGGTAGAATTCTAGCTCAAGGAACATGACAATATTTTTAGTTAATGAAATATAACAAAAATTAATTATACGTACTTGAGTTTGGACAGCTTTTTCCCTTTTTCTGGAATTTTCAAGAGCATTTTTCAGCCTAACAGAACTTCTATGAACTCTTCCCTTATGCTTAATGCCTATTATTCTACCAACTCCATCAACCATATTAATCTTGTGGATATCTTGCATACCAGTTGAGCTAGGAGACTCAACTTGTTGACCTTTTGTTCTTGCTATAATATCTTCTAGAATCTTACTGAGACCACACATAACAACATTATATGCTTCTTCACTTTCACCTCCCCTTGTTGCTATTTGAGTTTGCAATCTACACAGCTCTTTATAATATCTTCCCGTACCAACCTTGGGATCATTGTTGGTTGTACTGCTCCCGTGTATAGGGCTTGCAATAGTTCTATCTTTGCATTTTTGTCCATCTTTTAAGAATTTAAAGAGAAGGAATTTTCACAATATTCTTCGAAGATAAAACTTTTAGATTGTGAGCACAAAATCCCTGCAAACTCAAACTTTTTGCAACTACATGTCATTGTCCCAGTAGTTGAGTCGTATTTGACAGTATGATAAACGTTTCCCAGGAGGATTGAGTTTGCACTCTATTATCGTCCATGGCACAATCATAAGCCTTGCCTAACTCAATTTCAAATAGAACAGAAATCCTTGAATGAATGGACATTATATAATCATTACTATCAAATTTAGCTTCCTTGTCTTCCTTGTCATCTCCACTGTCAAATTCCAACTTTCTATGTGATTGACATTCTTCCGTAAAATTACTTTTATCAGTCATAACCTTTTAAAAAATTATATATTTTCAATTAACTATCCAAAAACTAAAACCAAAAGAAATTCACGTAATTGAAATTTATGAGAACCATCCAGATTTTTTGGCAAAAAATGACAGAAAGATATATTGAAAAATCAGCCATTACTTTTCACTAAAACTGTATTAGGTTGGTTTTAACAAAAATTAGACAAAAATTGTATTAGCATATTGTTAACAAAAATAAATTAGTGATAGTGAGATTAAAATAGAACAAACACAAAATTTGGATACATAATGAAGCAAAAAAGCAGAAAAATTGAACTTCAGGCATTTCTTTTACAGTATTTGGTGGTTCTATTAACTTTCAATTAAAGGGAGTGATAAAAGGTTAAAAGCGGTACCTTATGCAGATTGAGGAAAAGGGAAATTGAAATTCTGCAATTTGATTCTTGTTGCAAATTTCTTGAAATGGAATACAAGAAGGTGAAGCGTATTATTTTAAAGAGAGTGGTGTGACAGTAAACTTGAGATTTTTTGAGAGAGAATATATTTAACAGTGTTAAAAAACTATTAAGGATGAAAAATTATATTAGATGACACGTTCGTTAAAAATGAGGCATCAATATTTGATTGGATGGACGGTAACTTAGACAACAAATAATGGATAGACAATCTTCACTCTTTAGGACTTGTACTGCACAAGGTCATGTTAAATAAAAATTTCATTTTATTTGATACACCTTCAGCAACAGAAATTTCAATCTCAAGAGTTCAACCATTGAATTTTCCATCAAATAATCCATAACCGATAACATTGTGGATGGTGGTAAGCAGTGACGAACACAGAAATTTTGAGTTAGTGGGGCACGATTTTCCTTTCAAATTTCAATTGTTGGCAACCAGTGGTACAAGGCAGAATGGTAGTCAGCAAATGAACGGTTTTCTTTTCAAACTTTGGTGTTTGCACGTTGCTGTTTGGTTTGTAATGAGTTAATGGGTTTACACCTTTTTTCTTTCTGTTTTCAATTTTCAATGTTTGTCAATTAATGGAATTGGGAGTTGGGTGGGAATTGGGTGGGTCACGTGAGAACTGGGAGTTGCTTGGGAATTGGGTGCTGTTTTGCATATTAAAAAAATTAAAAATTAAAAAATTTTAAAAAAACCTGGTGGGCAACGTAACCCACCAGGTCCAGCAATGGGTTCGCCCCTGGTGATAAGCCAAAGGCACCTAAATTCATCTTCCTCAGATAAATTAAGAATAAACACAAATGACCGAGAAGTGTAGGTTATATTAGAAGTGAAATAGAAAAATTAGTACAATCGGTCGATAATATTTTAGGGTAGTAATTAGACAAAAACTATTTAGAAGTTTAGATGCTACCTAGCTGCTTTTGTAGAAATAATCCAATTCATTCTGCAAGAACAATGAATTCTTGTTGGAGGGTTTTGATTAATGGTCCTAACCCACAAAGGGTAGACTATACCTTTGACACGGGTCAGCTGTGACATGGACCCCATGGTGTTACTACTTGATGGCAACGTGTTGATCATAACGGGGAAACCTCACTATTGCCTGGGTGGGATAATGATCAAGATAATAGAACATGTATGTGAATTTTTTCCCAGCTTGTTCTTCAGTAGAAGAGAGATACGTAGCAGCATAATTTTGCAGTTCGTATTGTTGGGAATTTACTTAAACATGTACAGCGGAAATAAAACAGTTTCAATTCCCACAAGGATTCATCTTTGTATTTAGATAAGAACTGTGATGAGAATTTTACATTTTTCTTGATTTTGCAAACTCCTTTTCATTATTCTTTTCCAACAACTTGAATCTGTCTTCCTCAGTTGTCTAATTGTCTAGTCTCCAATGAAATCCACACAGAGAATAGACTGCAACAGCTAGGGTTTTTCCTCTTGTGCCAGAAAGAATAATGAAAACAATATAGATCTCAAACTCTAGCCACGTATTTATATAAACCCAAACGGCCTCGGCCCGGTCAGGTTCAATATTTAATTAATCTATTTAATTAAACCCGATCCATGAATTAATTAATAACAGATTCCTCCTTTTTTATAAACTGACCGAACTGGTGAAACTTGAGATTTTTCCTACAGGTTATTGGCGGAAATAATAATTATCTGTAACCTCCTACACTCCATTTTTCTTTAGCTTTTAACGGAGGTTCACTATTGTGGATGTGAATATAGAACTTGGGCCGTTAATTATCAATAAATATATTCATATTTTTTAACAGTATGGTTCTACGTCTACTAGTTCTTGACCCCTTAAAATAATTATATTTCCTGCCGCCTTTATTGAAACATAAAATTAAATTAAGCGACAAATGAAATTTATGTTTTATACAAACATTTAAGAAAAAAAAAACTAACGTCGACTTGTGAGTGACGATCTGCTGTTCACTCAATCAAATATTACCACCTCATTTAATTTAACGTGCCGTATATTTTAATTTTTTATCCTTAATAGTTATTTAACACGGTTAAATACCTTCTCTCACACAACTCATTAATTTTACCACTAAACCCACCACTCTCTTTATAGTTCCAAGACAATGCCACGTGCTGTTGCTGTTGAATTGAGAAATTGCCGCTTTTTTACTTTCTTTTTTCTTTTTTAAATCTTCACTAAAAAATTTTAATCGTCTCGTAAACATGCTGTTTTGAAATCTTGTTTTACTTAGATTGTTGGAATCTTCACTAAAAATTACAGCCCCATCAACTTAATTATGATATTATTGCATCAAAATATATGAATTATACTTTAAAAATTTGCACATTATAAATAAAATGTGAAACTTGTGTTACTTCACCGATATTTCTTTGCAAATCACGTGTGTTGAACAAATAATTAGAAAACTACAGATCTCTGCAATTTTTGTTCTAGTCTTGATTTGGGAGTCAAATGATGGCTCGAATGGGTTCCACTTCCAGTCATTTTAATGTCTATTGCAATTAATAAGATGTCACGTTATCAGGGGCGGATATAGTGGTGGCCAATTAGGGCAGGGCCGGATACCGCCCTAGCTGGATTCTCCGGGTCAATAATATTTACCAAAATTAATTCCATAAGGAAGGAATTCGAATTTGTGACCTCAAATTAGGATTATTTAAAATTTAACCATCATGGCAATGGTTGAATTTTGATACTAAATTTAACAAAATAATATATCCTATGACTCTAGGCGAGTCAGTGACTATATTTTTTTTTTCTTTTGTTGGTTTTTCTTGTTTTAAATATTTTATACTTTAATAATTTATAAGATATGACTTATAAGTATTGAGTTTTAATTTATTTGCCATTTGAGAATTTGAGAATATGTTAACTATGAATTGTGATATTAAAAATTAATTTAAGTATTGTGAAATGTGAATATGTGATTCATGAAAATTAAAAATGAGAAATTGGGGAATTTATAATTTGTGATGAATTAGTGTTGAGAATTGAAAATTGAAACTTTAATTATATTCTAAAATTAATTTTAATTACGTTTAATCTTTGATTAACGTTCAATTTTCATACTAATTATGGAATGATTTTTCAACTGAATTTTAATCTAATTCTTGTAGTGGTGTATCTAATCTTTCAACTACTTTTAGTCAAGCAAACGATTTATTAAGCATTATTAACACAAAGAAGTCTTATGTATCTGTAAATTATATTATTTCGGATTGTATGGAAATATAATATGATATAAATATACGATTTTTACGTTTTAATATATTTACATATAGATCGAAATTTTTTTAATATTATTTAATTTAATATTAATAAACGATATCACTATACAGTCGTTAACTATCGACATTCAACGGCCAACGATTAATGACCGCCCTAGCTGAGTTGAAGTCCTGGATTCGTCACTGCACATGATCATCCTTAACAACCGTATAAAGCCCATGAATATATCAATTACGATAATTTTAAATAAAACTTGGTGTCATAACTTGGTTTTTCCAATGGAAGTGTGATTAGAGTACGATTTTCATCTTTAGAGGGCTTGAATGTTCTTTGTAAAAGTCCGTACCCTTTGTCTTTGGACAATGTTATATGTACAAAATTCTTTTACCTAATCTTTTACCTACTACTTAAAATAGGAGTGTGGATCATATTTGGAGATTTTTATATTCATGTGGGGGCCTGCATGCATTGTGGGGGGAGGGGACAACTTTTGGTGCATTCCATTCGGTACAAATGGAATTACCCTTTTTCTTTTAATCAAAATCCAGCTATATACACGATTCTCATAAATGAGCTTGAACATGCTTAAAATTAGAATTTGAAGACAAAATCATAATGGGAGTCGTGTATCTTAAAATATATATAACAGCCAAATTACCCGATTCATTAACTAGATTTAAATGGACACTAAAATGAAGTTTTTAGATGAAAAAGTGACCTAAAATTAATAAAAATACATTCATAGATAAACAAATCACATCATCCAATTTTCACAGTTGATCTTTTTCCCAATTTCATTATCTAACGCTTCAATATTCGGTCATTGAGTATCATCACTAAAATGCAAGTATTGTTGGAAAAATAAGTAAATGGGTCACTTTTGGCATAAGTTTGAAGGGACCCGTTGGTCCAATTTGAAATATCAAAGTTGATCTGTGCTCTCCTCCATGAGAGTATCGAAACCATATATTTACTTTTCAAAATTGATTAACGGATGAATGAGAAATTGGAGCTCACAGTTGGCCATTGGAAGATGGTTTATGTAGGAAAAGTGACATTTGTCCCACATAGGAAAATGAAGAAAGCACGAACCACTTTATATATGCCTACACTTTGGAATGCTGTAATCATGTGTAGCATAGAGGCTCTCTCCACGTGCGCGCGCAGAGGGGTGCAAATCTCGGACCGAAATAGCTTTCGGACCTTAAACTTGGGTGTGGGCGTGACTTGTGCACACGAATGTCGGACCGAACAAGGCAAAATTCGCCTCTTCGAAGAGACTCCAATGGACTCCCAATAGTCACAATGTTAATGGACAGTATGCCTATAAAAAGGCTCATTCTCCAGCAATCTAACACACTCGAAAATCTCACAAACATTCTTGCAAACACAGTTTCTTCTTTTCTACATTCCTTGTCCAGTAAGTTCTTGTTCTTGTTCTTGTGGTGATATTGTTTGGATACTAGATCAGTTCGTCATAGTAGTATCTGTGGTGCTCAGATTCTACTATATACCGTTGTATCATGGGAAACAGACGCTCGGATTAAAACTCAAACACGTACGGTGAGAGGACGAATCTGTTTTAAGGATACTGTGTTTACACAGGTCTCGAGTTAAAAGTTTATATGAATTTATAAGCATGTCGTTAATTTTTTTTTCTCTGAGATTTCTGTTAATTTTCAACTTTCTCGTTTAGATTTATTAAATTAACGTATTTTACATAACTTAATATAATTTAGTTTTAAATTAGATTAATATATTGTGGTTTATGATAATTTAGTTTATTGTATAATTAACTAATATTATAAACAGGTATGAGAAAACCCGGTATTTAATCTTATTGTATGTGTAAAATTAAGTTTGTGCAAATCTGATATACAGCCTGTAAATATGGTAAGCCGTATATACGGTATATTGCATATACGGTAAGTGCAATTTCGGTATCTAAAATGAATATAGGGTACCCGCAAATTTGGTATCATTCCACCAACATAATTTTCAACAAACTTAAAACAAATTCTATGCACATTAGTAGTAAATAAATTGTTTATTTTATTTTATTGAAATAAACAAGTTGTTTATTAGAAACTAATATTTGTTTCATTTTCAGAAATGGCTACCGAACCAACTAACATGGATGTGACCCAAACTGCTCCTATTGAAAATCAGGCTGTGGGCTCTACTGTGGCTCAAAGGCCAAGCTCCGTTATGACACAGACTGTGGCTAAGTTGCCAAGTCATGTTGTGAGTCAAAGTATGGCTCCAACTATGCCGATTAATCATGGAGAAAAATCGGAGAAATTCAATAGCTTGAATTTCAAGAGGTGACAGTAGAAAATACTATTTTATCTGACCACCTTAAATCTTGCAAGATTCTTGACTGAGACTGCTCCAAAACTCAATGAGGGTGAAGGAGATGTGCAAGTAGTTAGTGTACTTGATGCGTGGAAGCATTCGGACTTCTTGTGCCGAAACTATATTATGAACAGTTTAGCAGATTCGCTGTACAATGTGTATAGTACTATGAAAACTGCTAAGGAGTTGTGGGAGTCTTTGGACCAGAAATATAAAACTGAGGATGTCGGAGGTAAAAAGTTCATTGTCGGCAGGTTCCTAGACTATAAGATGGTGGACTCCAAAACAGTTATCAGTCAAGTGCAAGAATTCCAAGTGATTCTTCACGAGATTCATACTGAAGGGATGAGTTTGAGTAAAACTTTTCAAGTGGCTGCAATTGTTGAAAAATTGCTCCCCGCGTGGAAAGATTTCAAGAATTATCTGAAACACAAATAAAAGGAAATGAATGTTGAAAAACTAATTGTTAGACTTCGAATTGAAGAAGACAATAAAAGTCCGAAAAGAAGTGGTACAATCCTGGTGTGGCTAGAGTCAATATTGTGGAGCATAGTCAAAGTAGTAAGACCCACAAAAATAAGTTTGGTCCATCTGGTGGCAAAGGGACAAATCTAGGACCGAAAAGTGAAATTTCTAAGAAGAAATTTCAAGGAAAATGCTTCAATTGTGACAAAGTAGGCCACAAGTTTTCGAAGTGCAGATTGCCAAAGAAGAAGAAGAAAGAAGCAAATATGGTTGACTACATGGCACATGATGCATCTAAAATCAATCTCGCAGCCGTAATTTCTGAAGTGAACATGGTGGGTTCAAACCCAAAAGAATGGTGGATTGACACCGGTGCTACGAGACACGTGTGCTCTAATAAAGAGTTATTTGCTACATTCGAAGCAATTGAGAATGAAGAGAAGTTGTTCATGGAAAATTCAGCAACTTCTGTGATCAAGGGTCAAGGAAAGGTTGTTCTGAAGATGACCTCGGGAAAAGAGCTGACGCTTAACAATGTGCTGTAAGTGCCAGAAATTCGCAAGAACCTAGTGTTCGGGTCGCTTTTGAATAAGCATGACTTTCGCATTGTATTTGAGTCAGACAAAGTTATTTTG
>NW_019235122.1:125880-127290 GCF_002742605.1 Olea europaea var. sylvestris
ACAAGGACAGCACATTGATCATGCAACTTCTTCGAGACAATCTGACTCTTTGGACTTCTGATATAACGGTATATCCCAAAACCTCCACAAATTTTCCGCATCACTTTCTTACTCTATCTCCCATGAGATTTCCTCATTCATATAAACTCTTCCTTCTCTGGGTTTCATGCGCTGCCACGATATTATTCCATTTTAATGCGAAGCATACAACTTCTAATGGATTACGTTTGTTATATTCCATTTTAACTCTCAACATTTGTGTTTTTGAGAAGTAGATTAGTTCCTCTTAGAACGAATTGATCATGTACTCCAACTCATCATAAACCAAAGCTTCTAAGACATTACTTGTTCATAATGTTTTCTTACCCGGACATTATATGGATTGAATTTGGATTAGTTCCTTAAAACATTTATATATATCATGCCACTTTACTTATAATTCTGCAATTTGTGTTTATTTGTTTTGCTATCAGGATGATGCTGGGGACGAGATCAAGGACACTTCAAAACCCGAATCTGGTGAGGAACAGCAGTGACAGTAGCGTTGTAGAGTTGTGAGCACCATTTGTTGTTCTACCATTGAATTTCTTCTGTTGTAGCAAGACTTGAGGGATTTGGTATGTCGAGTGCAGTAGTCCCTTGAATCTTGAAACGTTTTTTGTTATAAGAACATAGAGTCAGTTATAAGGCGTGCAAACTTATTTATTTGTCATGTTTTATTATTATTTTTTTATTTGTACTCTATTTGTTGGTCGCACTAAGCAATATGTATTGAATTGGAGGATCAAATTTATTTTGCAAGTTTTATGATTTCTGTAGTACATCATTTGGATTCAAGCCTTGTTAAAAGTTAAAGTTGAAGAGAACCAAAGAAACAAACACTTGAGAAGAGTCAAATAGCATTGCAATTTGCCATTTTTGGCCACTCCAGTATCTTTTTTATCCATTGCCAATGCATGTTACATCAGCCAATTACATGGGTTCTTGTCTTTTGTAGAACCGATGCCTATACATAAGTGGTGCACATGTGCATGCACGATTCAGTGACAAGTGGCGTACTTGCACTTCAAAATGACATCAACCGTGTAAACGAAAATCGACGTCAAAGCATGTTTTTACGTGTATATATGTACATATAACATTATATAAAAGTTATCCTTACATGGTATCAATAAACAAATTACCTAGCATGCTGCTTATCTATATCGTCAGATAGAGGGGAGGTTCAATAATAGGAAGTAAATGATAGATTCCCAGCTACTTGGACTGAAATCAGCACTCAATTTGCAAAAAATTGAACGATTTATTAATGAGAGTAGATGGAAGCAAAAAAAGATACAAATTCAAGGCTATTAGAGAGGCCCTGTCTCTCCCCCAATACTCCAACAGAATAACCAATGCCCCCGTCGC
>NW_019235122.1:127333-140904 GCF_002742605.1 Olea europaea var. sylvestris
CCCCCCCCCCCCCCCCCCCCTCCCATATTTATTTGCAATGCCTATCACAAACTATTACATTTTTACCCCTCCCTAACTAACTCAACTGACTTGGCCGAATCCACGTGATCACTACACTTCCTTCTTCTAGTATAGGTAAATTGGACTGGAGGCCTATCATTACGTGCCGCACCGAAATCCACCTTGTCCTCAAGGTGGAAATTTGAAAATTGCAGTCTGATAGTTTCAAATGGTTCCCAGGTAGCCTCAAAGTCTGGCAAACCTTTCCACTTGATTAAGATATTAGGTTCCCCACTTGTGTTGTTAGGATTCGAACGAACACCGAGCACTGCCTCTGGTTTCGGGATGAATTTTCCTTCCCCTGTCAGTTGGGATGGAAGTGACAGGATTGATTGCAAATTTCCCACTGCTTTTCGGAGTAAAGACACATGGAAGACCGGGTGAATAGCTAATGTGGGGGGCAGTTTCAGTTTATAAGCTACCTGTCCAATTTTTTTATTCCACTTCAAAAGGTCCATAATATCTGGGAGAAAGCTTTTCAAATTATCTTTTTGCAACAGATTTCTGGCGGTAGGGGCGTAGCTTGAGATAAACCAAGTGTCCTACCGCAAATTGGATGTCACGACGGTGTCCATTTGCATTCTTTTTCGTCATCTGTTGTGCTCTACTAAGCTGTCCTTTTAGTTCTTTTAAGACCTCATCACGCTCTAAAAGAAGCTGCTCAACCGAGGAACTGGCTGTCATACCCCTTTCCAAGGACACGATCTGGGGTGGCTCTCGACTATACACTATTTGAAATGGGGTCTGCTTGGTTTCCGTATGGAAGAAAGTGTTATACCAGAACTCTGCCCAATGTAAGTACTAGCTCCAAGATCGCGGCTTGCCCGATACAAAACACCTCAGATAAGTTTCCAAGCACCGATTCACAACCTCCGTTTGCCCGTCTTTTTGCGGGTGCTGTGCTTGAGAGCAGTCCCTTGTGCCTTGAATAAAGCCTTCCTGAAGGTACTCATAAAAATTCTATCCCTGTCACAAACAATGGAGCGTGGCATGCCGTGCAGGCGGACTATCTCACGTATGAAAACTTCAGCCACCATAGGAGCCGTGAAAGGATGCTTAAGGCCAGTGAAATGCCCATATTTACTCAAACGGTCCACCACCACAAATATAGTATCAACTCCTCCCGACCGAAGAAGGCCTCTATGAAATCTATCGACACATCATCCTAAACTAACTCGGGAATTGGCAAGGGCTGCAGCAATCCTCCTGGAGACAGCACCATATAATTATTTTGCCAACAAATTGTGCATGCCGCCATGTAATCCCTCACCATCCTTTTCATTCCTTGCCAATATACTTCTCTAGTGATTCGCTTATAGGTTTTGAGAAACCCCAAGTGCCCCTACCTTTGAATCATGACATTCCTACTACATGAGGGTAGCCAAATGCGAGTTGCAAGGCAATACAACCTTCCCATGGTAACACAAGATTCCTTTACTTTCACTTTAATTCTTAAATTAAGAATTAAGGGATTCATCATTCGAAGGGAAGTAGACTACTCAAGAATTTCACATTTCTTTTCTGAATGATAAGGAGAGAAAAAAAATTGGATCAAAAGAAAATGCCATTTTGGAGTTTTATCAACAATTTGCTTGTGTAGGTGGGGATCCGGTATTTTCTGAATCCTTATGTAAGGAATTACAAAAGAAGTTCTTTCAACAAAGATGTGAATTAGGAAGGATTGGTCGACGAAATATGATGCCGTCAATCAGTACATACCCAAACTTCACTGGAATTCCCGTGTGCAGATTTGCTACTAATTTTCCCAACACTTCGTCAACCTCTACCTCCTTCATCACCTCTTCTAGCTGGAGAATTTTCGGCGTAGTTAATGCCAAAACATTCATCCGGGGTTACATTTGTGAAAGAGAATCCGCCGCCTTGTTCTCTAAACCCGGCCGATACTGGATATCAAATTGGTACCCCATGAGCTTGGCGAGCCATTTCTGGTGATCATCACTCACCAAGCGCTGTTCCCACAGAAATTTCAGACTCCGCTGATCTGTTCGGACCAAAAAGTGTCTGCCCAACAAGTAGTGATGCCATTTTTGGATGGCGAACACGATAGCCATTAGTTCCCTCTCATTGACTGGCTTTTGCCTGGAGCTCTGAGGGAGAACCTTGCTGAAATATGCAATGGGGTGACTATCTTGCATCAACACCGTCCTTAAACCTTGTCCCGAGGCATCCGACTCAACCACAAACTGCTTCGAAAAATTAGGTAACGCGAGTACCGAAACCCTGACCATAGCCGATTTAAGATTCTGAAATGCTGCCTTCATTTCATCATCCCATCTGAAGCGATCCTTCTTGAGCAGTTCAGTTAGAGGCCAAGCCAGTTTACCCTAGCTTGATACCAATCACCTGTAATAATCCGTGAGTCCCAGAAATCCCCGAAGCTCCTTGAGAGTGCATGGGCTTTGCCAGCTCAACATAGCCTCAATTTTCAATTGATGCCACTCTTTTCGCAAAAATCATGTGACCGGTGTACTCAACTTCCTGCTGCCCAAACAAACATTTCTTTCTATTAGCATACAACTAGTGTTCTTGCAAGGCCCCCAACATCGTGCTTAGGTGTTTAAGATGATCCTCCATCGAAGGGCTGTAGACTAGAATGTCATCAAAGAAGACAAGAACGAACTTCCGTAAGTACAGCCTGAATATCTCATTCATCAGATGTTGGAAGGTTTCCGAGGCGTTGGTTAACCCAAAGGGCATGACCAAGAACTCATAATACCCCTCGTGAGTCCAGAAAGCCGTCTTGGGAATGTCTTCCTGCCTCACCCGGATTTGATGGTAGCTAGACTTCAAGTCCAACTTAGAAAAGACACTAGCTCCATGCAATTCATCCAATACCTCGTCAATTACGGGGATTGGGAAACGGTCTAGCACCGTAACCTTGTTAAGCGCTCGATAGTTGACACAGAACCTCCAACTACCATCTTTTTTCTTCACCAACAGCACCGGGCTCGAGAATGGACTGAAGCTCGGCTGTATGATTCTTGCAGCAAGCATCTCTTCAACCAACCTCTCAATCTCGTTCTTTTGAACAAATGGATACCGGTAAGGTCTTACATTCATCGGAGTTGCCTCTGGCGGTAAGATAATAGCATGGTCCCGAGCCCTTGGCGGTGGAAGTCCATTGGTCCATTCAAAAAGCTTGTTATGGCGTTGCAACAACTCTTTAATTGAGTCCTATACTACATCCACGGTCTTCCCCGGCTCCACCCCTAAACACCCTAGTTCCAACAGAATTCCTTGCTCTCCCTCCTTAAAGGTTTTTACCAACAATTTCAACGACACTTGCGTTTTATCCAAACTAGGGTCGCCCCGCAACACTACAGATTCCCCTCCCACCTTAAAGCGCATGGTTAAGGTACCCCAGTTCACTTGCATCCTTCCCAATGTCTCCAAACACTTCATCCCCAATATTACATCTGTATAGCCTAATTTCTGGGGTAAGAAGTCCTCCACTATGTCAATATCGAGCAGAGAGACCACAACCCCCTTGCAAATGCCACCCCCCTTCACTTACAGCCCCGTACCCATAAGGACCCCATAGCTTGCGGACTCCATAACCTGCAGCCCCAACTTCTGGACCAGCTCAGTTGAGATGAAGTTGTACGTAGCTCCGCAATCAATAAGGACTATCACTGCTTGTCCCAAAATGAGCCCCCGTAACTTCAAAGTCTTTGGTGCGGACAACCCAACTGCCGATTTTATGGATAGCTCCACTGTGCCACTTGCCGGAACTTCCACCTCTTCTTCTGGACCCTCCGATCATGCCTCACATTCCTCCTCTTGCACTAAGAGCACCTGTAACTCACAATTTTTGCACTGATGCCCCGGGAAAAAACGCTCATCACAGCCGTAACATAGCCCCCTCTCTTTCTTCAATTGAAGTTCAGCGTCGGTTAACCTCTTGGATGGATATTCAAGTAATTTGGGCTGCCCCCAATTGGGCCAGCGTAAGATGGACCCAAGCTAGAAGACCTTGATCTAATTGGGCCGACTGACGCTTAGGCTCTTCGACCCGTTGGGCCAGTTCCATGATTTGGCCCAATCCTTGAGGCCTCAGCATTCTCACCTCTGCTCTAATTACTGGACTTGGTCCATTTATGAAATTCCCTTCCAATACTGATTCTGGAATCTCCGGCAGATGGGGCAGCTAACAGTTCGAACCAGCAACGGTAATCCCTAACGGTACCATCCTGTTTTAGGGCCAGAAATTTCTCCAACATGCTTCCCTCCTGAGACGGTCGAAATCCTTCCAACAGCAAGAGTTTCAGGTGTTCCCAGCGAGCTAAGGGTTGCCGGCCATTTTCCCACCAGTACCAAGCTAAGGCTTCACCCTCAAAACAGACTGCAGCTACCTCGATTTTTTCCCAATCCTTAAATTGGTTGATGCTAAAATATCTCTCAGCTCTAAAAATCCAAGCATCAAGCCCTTCACCATTGAATAAAGACATCTCTAGCTGGCGACTTCGATTTCACCCGCCCAATGTCATCCCTGTGCAATTGCCCTTCAATAACACCAGTGAACTCCTGGGTTTTAGTTCGACCCTCTGAATCCAGGGTCGGTTCCGATGTGCTAGATGAATTCCCTTTCTCCTTCCTATCTCGTTCCTGTTCACCCCACTTCGTCATCACGAAGTCGAGTTTCTCCATTATCACCGCCATATCCCGATGCATCTCAGATTTCATTATCTCCACTCCTTCCTGTAATCTATCAAACATTGTCTCCAGTTGCGCCACCCGATCTGCAATCGTCATAGTCCTAGTAATATTGCTCTGATACCAATTTAGATAGATTCCTAGCTACTTAGACTGAAATCAGCACTCAATTTGCAATAAAATGAACGATTTATTAATGAGAGTAGATGAAGGAAGCAGAAAAAATATAAATCCAGGGCTATTAGAGAGGCCTTGTCTCTCCCTCAATACTCCAACAGAACAAAAGAATAACCAATGCCCCCGTCACCTCTTTTCATCCCCCCCTCCCATATTTATTTGCAATGCCTATCACAAACCATTACATTTTTACCCCTCCCTAACTAACTCAACTGACTTGGCCGAATCCACATGATCACTACACTTTCTTCTTCTAGTATAGGTGAATCGAACCGGAGGCCTATCAGTAAAGAGCTTGACAACAAAAGAAAGAAGTACTTGAGTAATTTGCAAGGATCAACATACCATCTAACAAGTGTCTTTCTTTCTTCTAGACAAGTATCCGAGTAGACTCGGGCTTGTGAAAAACCCGTAAACTATACCAGTAAAAGCTGGCTCCTAAATGTGACCTGCAAGGACCATACTCAGTGAACATCACCTTAGAGAAAAGCAGATTACTTGATAATTTTCTACTAATGATGAGTGTAATTGTATTCAGTTTGATGAAAAGATGAGTTTGTGATGGTACTTCTATTCTTTTTGAGTAAACCTGCATAATTGGTTGCTTACCAATCATCAATTGGACCAAAGTTGCTTAGAACAAAGCTGAGAGCTGTAAAAATAATTGCCTTCTGAAACATGGTTTTAGAAGCCTCAGTTGCAATAACATCTGTGTTTTGAACTTGGATCAACGGGGGTACTATATTCTTTTATGTTCAAGTATTTGAACTTGTTTATCACATTCTCAATATAATGTGATTGACTTAGGCGATAACCCCAACTAGTTTTTGTGACCTTGATACCTAAGATGGTATCCACTTGACCAAGATCCTTCATCTTGAATGTGGAAGATAGAAACATCTTTGTTTCTTCTATACCGTCCATGTGATTACTTATAATTAACTTGTCGTCAACATATAAACATATAAATGTCACATAATCATGATACACTTTAGAATATAAATATCTATCTACGCTATTATATTTAAATCCAAATGATGTTATAGCTAAGTCAAACTTCTTATGTCATTTCTTAGGTGCCTGCTTCAAACCATATAAGGATTTTACTATCTTGCATGCCTTATGTTCATTTCCAAGTAGAACGAATCTTTCGGGTTGCTCCCTATAAACCTGCTCATCGAGATTCCCATTTAAGAATGTCGTCTTGACATTCATTTGATGAACGTGCAAGTCATATATTGAGGCCAATGCGAATAATATCCTAATTGATGTTATTCTCACTACCGGTGCATTAGTGTCAAAATAGTCGATTCCTTCATTTTGTCGATATCCTTTTACTACTAATCTAGTTTTGAAAGTATTTAGAGAGCCATCAACATTATATTTTCTTCTAAATACCCATTTACATCCAATAGGTTTGGATACCTATGGTAGATTGACAAGTTCCCAAGTTTTATTAGACATTATCGAATCCATTTTATCTTTAATTGTATCTTTCCAAAAAATGTTATCACGAGAAGCCATAGCTTTTTTTTATAGGTTTTAGGGTCGGTTTCCACTTGTAGAACAAAAGGAATTGTTCTTATAACATTCAACTCATTTACTTCTACTAAGTAAAAGGAGATAAGTTGAAAATTAATTTCATCCGGTCCCAAAGACTTCTCAACTCGAGTTCTCTTACTTTTTCGTGGTTCACTAGACTCATCGACATTTTTAGAAGACATTTCATCACATGTTCCACTTGAGCTAGGGATATTTTCAATATTTTCATTTAATTCATTAACCGATGATAACAAATTTTCAAAGAGCTCTACATCACTTGATTCGATAATCACATTGCTTCAAGTTTAGCGACCTATAAGATTTGCTATTATTAGTATATCCAACAAAAGCACATTTAATGCCTCTTGCACCTAATTTGGTCCTATTAGGATTTGTGTTCTTGCAATAAGCAAGACACCTCCACACTTTGAAGTATCCAATGTTCGATTTTCTTCCTTTCCACAATTCATAGAGATAAACCTTTCTATTTTTAGAAGGAATTCTATTAAGTATCTTACATGCACTTAATAAAGCTTTACCCCATAAATTAAACGGCAACTTAGCAAATATAAGCATGGCATTAATTATTTCTACTAAAGTTCTATTCTTCCTTTCAGCCAAACCATTTTGTTCGGGTGTCTTAGATGTAGAATATTGGTGAATTATGCCATGTTGTTCACAATATAAATTAAATTCATTAGAGAAGTATTCACCACCTCTATCACTTCTTAATGTCTTTATTTTCTTATTTAAATGATTTTCAACTTCATTTTTATAGGTCTTAAACAAATCAAATGCTTCATATTTACGTTGCATCAAATAAATATAAGTATATCTTGAGCAATCATCAATAAATGTTATGAAATATCTATTTCCACCTCTTGTTAGCATGTCATTCAATTCATATATATCGAAATGAATTAATTCTAATATGCTAGAAGTCCTCTTAACGCTTTGATAAGGTTTTTTAACCATTTTTGCTTCTACACATGTTTTACATTTAATGACCTCATTTTCATCATATGAAATTAAGTCACAATTTCTCATACGTTTCATGGTACTTTTACCTATGTGACATAATCTAGCATGCCATAAAGAAAATAAATCAATCATGTAAGCAAAATAAACTTTATTTATTTCATTGTCAATAGTACAAAGTTTGACCATTCCTTCACATGAATAGTCATTTCCAACAAATTTCTCGTTAAGTGACAATACAAGTTTACCGGATTTAAAGACACTTTTAATGCCCGATTTCTCCAAAAGATTTACACTCACTAAGTTCCTATTCATATCCGGAACATGTAGTACATTTGTGAGAGTAACATTTTTCCCAAAAATGAAGATAATTTCTATACTTCCTTTTCCAATTACTTTAGACCGCACCTCGTTACCCGTTTGAATCTCTCGATCTCCATCCACTTCATTGTATGTTTTGAACAAAGATTTGTCATGTGATACATGCACCGTGACACAAGTATCATACCATCACCCGGGAACCTTTCCCTTAGTTGCATTTATTTCGCTCACGGTGGTCGCAATCTTGTCTTGTTGGATGAATTTCATTTTACCCTCAGAGTTGTTGTGTTTCCAATGTCTATAATTTTTTGCGTAGTGTCCAGATTTCCCACAAACAAAGCATCCTCCTTTGGTCTTCTTCTTGAACTTATTAAGGTTACTTGAAGGATTCATTTTGTTAAATTTTGTTGGCAGTTCGAAATTTTCTACAGCATTTACTTTGGAAGTGCCCTCATGAGAATCACTTTTATCACGTATTCTCGACTCTTCCTCTGAAGATGTTTTTACAGTTGTTCCAAAAAATAATTTTCGTAACTATACATTATCTTCTTCTGGTATCCTTTCCAAGTTCCGAAAAGTTTGGCAATTATAGCCACCACTTGAAAGGTCTCCAATATTTCAATTTTCATCGCCTTTAACTTATTGACAATTACTTGCATTTCATGTTTTTGGGGGAAGAAGGGAATATTCTCTAAAAATTTAAAATCGAAGTACTTAGAAATTAAAAATTTCTTTGTACCTTCTTCTTCCGCTTTGTACTTATTTTCAAGCTCATCCCAAATTTCCTTTGCTGAAGTTGTATTTGTATATAAATCATACAAACGATCCGATAATACGTTGAGAATGTGACCGCGACATATCAACTCATCTTCTTGGTGCTTTTGTCTTTCATTCTTCACCCCTTAGATTTCTCCATTTGTTGGTTCTGGTAGTGGCGCCAATTTCGGATCTAGGATGTAGAAAATCTTTAGTGCAGTGAGAAGAAATTTCAATTTATCTTTCCATCAAGTGTAGTTCGTTCCATCGAATTGATCTAACCGCACCAAGTCTTGATTCATGAGTTTGATTGTAGCCAATGTTGTCTCGCTTTCCATTGCAGAAGTATCGTTTGAGATTATTGGAGAAAATTTACCGGATTGGAGTAGAGATCACAAAATATGAACCGGAAATGCCAAAAACAAGATAATCACGAACTTATATCAATGAATGACTTGAACACGATATCGTTGTCCTCAAACGATATTTGCCCCTTCTCCTATGAACTTGAGATGCTTCGAAAGTTGTTGGCAAATGGTTTGTATGATTATAACAAGCCTTGCAAAGATTTAAACACAAAAGTACAAGTGCAAAATCCTAAAAAACTTGAAGAACACAAAGAATGAATATGGCTTTTAAAGACTTTGATCTTTGATTTTGGAAGTAATATGGAACCTTGATATTTTGCAATATTTTGCCTTCAATATGGATCCACTATTTATAGGCATAAGCCACATGTATGAAATAGTGCCAAAATATAACCCAAAATTCACCAAAATTGAACTTACAATGGCCAAAAATTGACCTGAAATGGTCGAATTTTCATACGGTCGCATGGTTAAACTCAAACCGAACCTCTAAGTTTCAGTAGGTCCTTGTGCAACCGCAAGGTTATATGCCTGTGCGGTCGCACAGGCCACACTCGAGGTCACCATTTTCGATTTCATTCCAACTTCTACTTCCAATGATTTATTGATGTTGAACAATAATTCTCAACAGGACATTGCAGAAGATTTCCTCTTTGTATGTGTATTTCGGATTGGGTAAGCAAACCTATAATTAAATCCTTGATTTAGAAGTTTTACAGAATTGGGAAATTCGAGAATTTATAACAATAATCCTGAGTACTTACATTAGATGCTAGAGTTCTCTCAGAACAAATAAATTTCAATATATCCCAAGAACTAAAATAGTCATTGCCCTACATCCAACAATTCGAGAGTTTGCATATGAGATTCAACCATCACTCATGGAGAATGTGGACGATATAATTTTTTTTATTCCAAATTGTTACATTTCATAGGTACTCGATTTCAATTAGAAGGATATTACATTCCATAATATTTACCAGGTGCGATAGATTCAATAACTTGACCAATCAAACTCCGAATGTAGACAAATCTCGTTGCTTTTAGTCTTATCTTATTAATTTTTGAAAGAATTACGATAATTGTCAACCATACCTTTTATGAATAATATGCTAAAAAGTAAAAAAAAAAAATGTTGAACTAAAAGATCCCTTTCAGTGCAAACTCTCACCTTAGGAAAGCACTTGGCCCCTAATATTACAAGGTTAATTATGTATGTTGAGGACCCTGTAATTGATACAGTTTATGGAAATGTGGAGTGCCACAAGTGTAAATGGATTACGTGTAACAAGGATTTTTATTTATTTATTTTTCAATCGTCCTAGTTCAAATTCCATTACAAACCATCAGGCACCAAAATAGGTATTTCAATTGGTTCTAGCAAAATGCCATAATCAACATAGGCCACCATGTAGTGTGTGCAAAATCAAAGGGATGTAGTGAAAAAGTAAAGTATGGCCACACATTCTTATGGATTTTTTCAATGCTGTATAAATATAAATTAATACATGTAAAACGAGATTGTGAATTATGTATGATTTAGAGGTGGATTTGTGGTTGTCTCAACCTCTGTTAAGGTTTTTATATAGTCAAGAGAATTGGCGACTGCGAAATTGTAGTATGTAAAGCAGATTTCTTGACCAAAAAAATGGATTAAATGAGATTAGGATATTAAGAATATTAATATATTGGATGAAGTGTGGACTTTTTTGGGAGCCAAAATTCAGATTTGGAAATATGAGTTGTGGATTCTTCTATGGTAATTGAGTTGTCAATGCGGCGTGTTTGGATGAGTGATAGTGGTTAGGAAATTGATTAACATTAAGAGATAAGATTATCACTTTTACTTCATATATTGCGGTTTTTCCCCCTGAATATTTATTAAAACAATGTAGGTGGTGTAATTTCCTCGTAAAAACAAAACACTTTTATGCTTGGACCACCTATCTAACTTCTATTAAAAGGAGAATGGGATGGCACTGTAGATGGAACAATAAAGTAATCCCATTTCACTGTTCATGTTTATTTTGTTTCCCTTCCTTTTTTATTTATTGCCTTATCCATACTTACGATCATGTTGACAACCATACTAACCATACCCCTTATGCTTACAACCATACTCCTTATTTTCAGCTACAAAATTGATCGATGTCTTCATTTCCATTTTATTTTTGTTTTGGTGCTGTGACATTTAGGATTTTCTTCTGTGTTTTTCTTTGACCCACATTCCCGATCTCTTCTTTTATACAACTGTCAAACTTCATCTTCGAGCTTTCAACGAGTCATTCTCTTTTTTTTTTAGCTGTTCCGCTTACTGTCAGCAAAACTATTATGGGAAGACAACGTTGGGTATCTATGTCTATGGAGGTTAATTTTCTTCGGGTGCATATTTGATGAAGGAAATAAAAGTCCAAACAATGCAGAAATTCTATATATAGTGTCCATCTTATCGCCACATAATCCTATTATTTCAGAAAAAATGTTGGTGATTGGTTTAAGAATAGGCAAGCTTACGAAAGAAAGAGAGAGCAGATGTTTATTAAGAATCCTCAACTGAAAATTTTGATGCAATGCAACCTCATTCTACTGATCGATGTTTAAGGACTTTCAGTTTAAGAGGTTTGTATTTAGCAATACTTTCCAATGTTATATGTTTTTTATGCTTGTATTTGTTTTAGTTTTTCATCTCACTTATAGTAAACATGTGCGTTCATGTCTCCAAATGTGCGGGGAGTCCAATGTGCAAAGACTCCACACATTGTGCGGGAACTCCGCATAGATTGTGCGAAGTCTCCGCACAATTGCAGACTATCCGTACATTGCGGGCAGTTTGTGCGGACTCTCCGTAAAAAATGTACGGACAGTCCGCACACATCTGTACGGAGGGTCTGCACATTGTGCGGACTCTCCGCACAGTTTGTGCGAAGTTGCGGAATTGCGTCAACGACTTTTTTTGTATAATTTAATCATGCAACATAATATTTGTTGTTTAGTTTGTTATTTTATTAGTGAAAAATATGCATTAAATCTAATAAAAAAATATATTTACAAGAATAAGTTTAATTTCAATATAATATCAAAAAAAAAACCCTCGAAGAAATCATCATTGCTAATTGCTAACAACAAAAGAACTAGCAAAAGAATCTAAAAAACTCCGCAATGTGCGGACAGTCTGCACAAGTGGAGAGTCCGCACATTCTCTGCACAATGTGCGGACACTTCCCCCAATTGTGCTAGCGACTTTTTTGTATAATTTAATCATGTAACCTAATATTTGTTGTTTAGTTTCTTATTTTATTAGTGAAAAATATACATTAAATCTAATAAAAAAATATAATTACAAGAATAAGTTTAATTTCAATATAATATCAAAAAAACTCTCAAAGAAATCATCATTGCTAATTGCTAACAACAAAAGAACTAACAAAAGCATCTAAACATATGAAGAAGACGAGTAAAACCTATGAAAAAAAGAAAAAGAAAGAGAAAGAATGATGCCAAAATTTATTGTTTGAATGGAAAATGTATAATTGATACACAAAAGACTTTGCAGTCACTAGGTTAAAAGTATGGATTTATTGTGTGGTGTTAAAATTTTTTTAAATAATCGTAATAAATCTTCTTATTACGCTAATAAAATTACAATAATTTATTTTTTACAAATAGTATAAAAAAATTATTTTTATTTTCAACAAAAAAACACATTTACAAATTTCAATTTCATAACCGCCCTCCTTTTTTTTTTAATTCTCGGAAATACAATTATAAAAAAAGAAACAATATTGTAAGAAATTCTAAATAAATTTTATACATTTATAACAAATTATAACTCCGTATATGCAATATACCGTCGCTTACCGTATTTGCAACTTATCGTATATGCTGCCAATCGTATTTTACAACTTACCATATATGCTGCCTACCTACCTTATTTGCACACAACTTACCGTATATACTGTCTATGTTTTATTTTTGTACTTACAGATACCGAGAGTGCACAACACAATACATTTACTTACTAAACCGAATGTCAAAATTTTTTTCTAGATTTTTATTTTTTCAACATAAGTATAAAATAAATATTAAAATATATGTATGAATATGCAAGTCGATTTATAACTTTGTGCTTAATCTTCAATTTTACAATAGTGAATCACACAAAATTTAGAAATATAATCTTCACATTCAATTTAATTATATCAATACTATATTTTTATTCAAGTATGAAATATACAAGTATATTTTTTCTAGATAACATATTGTTATGCAATTGTAAAAATAATTTAAAATTATTTTCTTATATCATGAAAATATTTTTAAATATTGCATCAAAAACTTTCCAAAAAATTAAAATTCATACACTAATAAAAATACGATAAATATAAAATTCGTACAACGTACGTCACAACGGCTAGTGTTTTTTAACTCCCCGTTTGAGCCCCATTATTTATAGATTATAATAAGATGAATAGTATTTTTTTGAAAAAGAGTAGTTGAAAAATTTTTGATTTACATGTAATATTATTTTATTAAAAATTATGTGGTTAAAAGTAAGAGAAAAAAATTTAATTTAATGTAATAAAAATAATGAGACTCAAACGAGGCTAAATCGCCTAACACACTTCCATATCCATAGGCCCAATAAAACATGGCCCGAATTCCAAAGTAAACCCGAATCTCGCATCTCTTCCCTTC
>NW_019235122.1:141007-150864 GCF_002742605.1 Olea europaea var. sylvestris
TGGTCATAGTTAAACTAGATAAAACATATCCCTCAAATTTTCAAAGACACATGGAAAAATGTGTCAATTGACACCTACACAGACAGAAAATGACAAATGTCACGTCCAATAATGTAGGTTGAATTTCTCTTGAAAAAGTGATGTCCCTGGGCAATATTTTCAAAGAAAAGGGGGTGTTTTGGTAACCAAGGGAGTAGACAGACAATGAGAGTGTGGTTAATATTTCTTTGATTTTTCCTCTATTGGAAGTAGTTTTTGAATTTTCACCAACAAGCCAGATGTCCAATAGTAACAATGGAGGTCCACTCACATCTGAAGGATAATGGGTGCATTTTGTGTTGCCGTTGACTACTATTGCAGTGTAAAATCCGTACGGACCACCAAAAAATGAAATCTCTGAATCCAGATAGTTAGTAGCTCTATAAATATGAGATCAGATGCCTTTGCAATCAGCTATTCTCTTTCTACTTATCATTTATCTTTACAGGCGATGCCCTTATAATATTTCAAAATCTATTATTTTCCAGAATAAAAGATGCCGCAGGTGAGAATGGTGGCAAGAAATTTTATGGACATGGTGGCATCATTACCTGCATTGAAGCTGGACAAACTCTATGAAAATTCTTTCATTTGTGAAGCAATACTCAGGTAAACCATTATGTGCTTGTTTGAATGTGTTTTTCGTTCTATCTTTTTTTCGATCAATTAGCAAGTTTAATGCAATTCTTCGCATGTAGTTCAAGTTTTCTGTGGACGAATTAAGTATAACTATAAAAAAACGCTACCGTTGATTCAAAATTCTGATTATAGTTTTTTCTATTCTACCATTAAGAATGTTGCACAATTAGGAACTCCGTAAATTTTCTTTGAAATTGCTAGGAATTGCAATGGCTTGGAAGTAGTCTTCCTATTTATGTCGAATGAAAAAAGATTGTAGTGGAGATTAACCCCCTGTTTGATAATCATTAAAATAAAACTCTTTTTTTCTCAAACTCATTTTCAACCACATATTCTCACACTAAACCCAAATTTTTTTCCTAATTTTTAACACTACATTCTCCCAAAAATAAATAAATAAAATAAAATCATTATTCCAAAATTCATTTTTCCCCAAAAAAACTATTTTTAATTGTTGTCAAACATGGGCTAAGTCATAAGTAGGAGCAGGCAAGTAGCTAACCTAATATCGATGTTTTGATTGTTGGATATTAGTTTTCCCGTTTTGAATTTATACCTAGATCGTTGCCCCCATTGGCAAAGAAATATGTGCTCCAACTGTTGTACATAGATGGACCAGTGACGGCGAAGTTGTTGGAAGAATGGGTACTTCCTGATGGGGTTTCAAAGCACAAAGTGGCCATTGATCGATTGATACAGCTGAGAGTCTTGAGTGAAACTCTTGATAGGTATCACTTTTATTTTCATATTTGTTCTCTGTTTTAAGTTCTCTGAATGTTCACTGCCAGAATATGTTTCTTCATATACAATTCCTAGACTATGTTGTTCAAATGGTACTCTCTTAGCGAATTTATTCACTAGTTCTCTTTTGAATTTTGAGGTTCAGGACATAGTTGTTATTGAAATTGATTCTTACCTCAAAGACAAAAATGGAAAGTCCTTTTGATTTCATTTAGTTCATTTTTTTATCATTTTCGGTGTCAACTCTTGTTTCTACAATGTGGATTACCTGAGCATGTACCCTATATGCACAATTGCACATATATCATTAAAAATGAGCGAAATGGTTGAATTTCTTTCCAATCATAGAAAGATGGCATTTGTTTACAAAGTGAAACCTAGCTGCTAATCAGATGACTAAAAGTTGTATATAGGCGGATGGAGAGGGGGGCTGGACTGGACTGGGCTATAGCCCAGCCCTGCCCCAGCCCAAAAGCAAATTGGTTTCTGAAGTAAAATGAATGTTATTATCATCATGAGTTTAACCTTTTAAACTAAATCTCATGTGACATAGAGCATTTTTTATGGTATGTGTTTATTGAAAAAAATAAATTTCAGCCTTCCCTATCATATCTTTCCGCCCCTAAGTATATTCTTAGCCAAATGAATTGAATAATGCCTTGCCTTTCCAGGATGCTAAAGGATTGAATTCTAAAGATTGAGGCCTTTTACTATTGACACTAGTCATTGTCTTATTGTAATAACTTTGTTTCCTTATACGTAATTTGCTTATTGAGTGACCCCACTGGAAGAGTTCCGTTAAGAAAATAAGATCACGTGGAGGTGGAACCAACTAAGATGATAAATTAGGGACATGTTGTCCCAAGTTAACATGAAATAAGGCGATTGCAAAATATTTGATTTTAATTGAACTAGAAGAGATTACGTAAAAAAATTAGATGAGATCAAGTGGAATAGGCACCAACAAAGATGTTAATTTTTTTACATGTAGATCCAAGTTAACATGATATGAAGTGCTTGCAAAAGATTTGACTTTATTGGAGCTTTCAGGAAGGGTAGCTATGAATGGAATAGAATAACGAGAAAGGACTCATTCGGCTGATCGAGTTTGTAGGAAATGGCTTAGCCTTCTATTGATGTAGAGATAAATTGGCTTCTTGTATTCCAGTTATGCAATCTAATACTGCAAAGTGGTGCCAGTCCATAAATATTAGTCCCTTCTTTGCCTGAATTATCGTCACTTGCCACTATCCAGTTACCTAAAGCAAGATGTTATGTCATTAACTAAGAGACAAGCTGGAACCTCTGTAGTTACTGCCTAGTCTCTATTTTCTGAGGAGGATAAGTGGTCCTAGAACTACATAAAGTAGTTTCCATAGCCAAATCTGCAGTTAATTAAATTGAGTTTCCACTGCCTCCTTTTCTAATTTCGCCTTGCAACATTTACAAAAAATTCCACTTCTTGACACTTTCTTTATCTCTTTATCTCGATAACTTTGTCTAATAGAAACAATAGGTACCTGAGTTACTAAATTTTGAGGAGTCGGTATCAATTTATGCCGAAATGCTCCACATATAGTTCCTCGAACCACATTTTCTAAACAAACCACAGCCATGTATTAGTGCTCACATCTTTACTCTAGTGGATGGTCATGAACTATTCAAGTGTGTTTAGAAATATATGCCCCCCATTTGTTAGTATACCCAGACTCTTGTTGTCTCTCCACAGTCCATAGCATACTGTTTGCTTTAGTTGAAATTTAAAGCTGTGATACTCATCCTAGAATAGTTGGTCAACATCTATGGCTATTCATTTTGCTTTGTGGATTGCATGAATAAAGTTTGTTCTATTCTTGATTTACTTGAAAAATTCGTAAAGGATATTATGCAAAACAGGTAATTCTTTGGGAAATAAGTGACTATCTTGTCTTGACAATTTGACTGTCTTTCATCTTGTTCCTCATTTCTTGAAGTATGGTAGCCATGTTTGATGCTTAGAAATTTGTGGCTCTCCTTTTTCTGTGCAAAAGCCAATGCCTGTGATTTTTTTTTCTTTTTGTAAGGCATGTTATGATTATGTATTTAATTGTTATAGTCACATTATTGATGTCTGTGACTTCGCTCAAACAGTGCTTGAGTCCATTTTNNAAAAAGTGATTTTAGTCCTTTTTTTTTTTTTTTTTTTTTTTTTGTTGTGGCAGGAAAAAAGAGGCTACTTACAGATTAAACCCTACATTTCAGCTCAACCTCCAGAAGCACATATCGCACGGGTAAGTTTTAGGTTTCAATACATCTGTAGCCTTTGTTCACTCATTTATGAACAATATGTTTTGAGGAATAAATGTGTGGGCCTATAATATTTGGAATCTGCAGTGGAATATTACCTAGAGAACCGATGCCTTCGAACGTCACAGTGAGGCTCCCTAGCTTGGAAGATTTAGATGCATATGCTGTTCAACAATGGGAGGTATGAATGCCATTATATGTTACAATTGTCTCTGTCGTATTGCATGAGTGTTTTATAATAGAATCAATAAACCTTGCTCACATGGAGATATACTACCAGTCAAATATCTTCTTCATCGTCCCATTTTATTTTTATTTACATTAGTAACACTTTATTGGATGTGTACCAAGGCAGATGGCCTGTTTACGGATTGAGTCAATGTCATACAGTTTTCATGTTTGGTCGCTCTGCAGTTTCCATTAAAAGTTTGGGCACTCTTTTTTTAACTTGCAAACTGTGGCAATCAGTGCTTCTTGCTGCATCTTATAAATTCTGCTGAAGCTGAAAAATCAACAAATATCAGCTCTTCAATGATGAAAGTGTTCCAACGCTGCCTTCTGAACCAAAGGTAATTCTAATACTTGCATTTTTTTTTATGCAGGTCTTTTCATGTAATGATACACTAACATTGGCTTTCTTACAGAGATGACCGGGAACCCCCAAAATTGACTGAGAGTGGCTTCCAGTTTTTGGTAGGAGTGCAAATGTACGTTAGTTGAAAATCCGTTTCTTGGTAAAGCTTACTGATAAGTGTCTGTAACAGCTGATGGACACAAGTGCACAACTTTGGTACATTATCAGAGAATATATAAGTAACTCTGAGGTATCCTTCATTCATTTTTTGTCATTGGTTTTCTATTCTTCTAATTGATCTGGTTCATAAGACCATTGGAACCATCAACTTTTAGACTGTAATAAATCTAAGTTTACTTCTACCTGGAAAATCTCAGATGCCAAACTAGAGTCTTTCATCTGGAAAAGTCTTATGTATTAACCTAGTTCTAACTTCTAAGTCTTATGTATTAATCTAGTTCTAACTTCTAAAAATGGAATTGACTATGTCCATATGTTAACAATTTTATGGATTTGAATATATTGGCTTGATACGTGTTTTTCCCGTTTGGTTTGTGGGTTGGGACCTTTCAGGAGTGTGTCGCTGGATAATAAAGGAAGTGTCAAATAAGGATCCATGTACTCAAAAAGTTTATCGGGAATAAGGCTTAACTTATTGTTGGTATTGGTTTCACGCTTGGAGGGGAAGTTGAGAGAGTTTTACATGACTTTAAATTCTGAGAATTTTGTTTTAGGTGTTACTTTTTAGCATTTCTGAATGTCATATAAGTTGTGCTACATTTTCCTGATTTTTGTTCATGTATTACAGTGTTAGAAAATAGATGGTTGATGCATGTATAAAGATGCTTCTATTCACTTGGGCAATAAAGGCTAGAACAGGAAGGGGTACACCAGCATTAATATGCCCGGACAAGGTTGCAAAAAAATTGGTCAGGTTGATCATTTAGTAAATGTAATGTAGGACCAAATGGAGTAGCGAAAAGGGTATAATGTAACCGCCCAATTCATTAGGCATAATGAATAGCATATTGTTTTAATTGTGCGTCTTGGAGTGGGGGAAAAAACCGTGTGAACCTATTGGATTATGATGCATCTGTTTTGGATTTTCGCATTTTGATGTAGGATCATGGCGTGGATACAGCTGATCTTATAGCGTTCCTGCTGGAACTCAGCTTTCATGTGACTGGCGAGGTATTAGATTCAGATTTTTTATGCTGGTGTAATTTGTATTATAAGATGTATTGTATGTACTTAGAGTCTTTGTTTCATGGGGAAGCTTGGAATACTTGAATTCGTAGCCTATAATTGTCCAGATTGCCTTTCTGATGCATTTCTGGGGCTTTTCCTCTTAATCCTTCCAATAGATTTAGCAATTCAACATAGAGAGCCATGCCATGAAGAAATAAATAAAGCAAAAAGTGGAGGTTCATCCCTCACATGGTCCTGAATTGAATGATTGCTTTTGTAGGCATATAATGTGAACACTTTGACTGATGTCCAGCGCCAAATAATAAAGGATCTTGCAGATTTGGGATTGGTCAAGCTTCAGCAGGTGGGATCTGCTCTTCGCCATTTCAATTGCAGTTCTAACTATTGCTCATTAGACCTTTATAATTCTTGCCGACCATTTTGTATTAAACACTGATAATTGTGCTTCAGGGCAGGAAAGAGAGTTGGTTCATACCCACCAAGTTGGCTACAAATCTCTCCATTAGCTTAGCTGATTCATCTTCAAGGAAACAGGTAGTTTGCATAGAATCATTTGCCTGCTTATCAGGCAGTCAAGCTAGCAAGAAGTTCCCTTCAATTGTTGTGTTGGTCTGAGCAGAGAACAATGTTTGATTCCATTGTCAAAATGTTGGAAACTTTACACGCTATTTTATTTTATTATTATTTTTTTTTTTTATGTTTGTTTGCCGAGTTGAATTCTAGTCTTCTTGTGACATGGAGAAGAAACTGTTTTGTAAATGATGTCCTTTGTTCCCTTTTGGTTGCGGTTCCATTTCATCAGGGATTTGTTGTCGTGGAAACGAACTTCAGGATGTATGCATATTCAACATCTAAATTACACTGCGAGATCTTGCGGCTCTTCTCAAGGTATGCCATTCGCTTGCTTTAATGTGTGCCAACTGAAGGTGTTTTTCCTCTTAAGGAAGAAAGATGACTGATAAATCCTGCCTCTGTGTGTGTCGATGAATATGTTGTGCTTATTCCTAGTGTAGTTGAATTCTGCATCCAGTATTTGACTAAAGATATAAATGAGCACGTTTGTCTAAATTTAAAATGTCACTTATAAGTCAGTTGGTATGGTTCAAAATGAATGGTGTTTTTATTATTTAAAGTTGAAATTGAGCAAGTAGTATGTTATGACAGTAATGGAAGAGTTACCTTAGAAGTATATAACAATTTTTACCTAAATGTAAAAAAGTAGCTGTCCAAAGGTTTGCACACAAAAGGTACCTAGAAGTGACCTTTACCCCTTTGTAAGCTTAGTCAAACTAGCTTTATGAATCATTGTGAAGTTGTTAGGGCAAATTTATATGAGAAGTGCTCAGGACTTCATTTGATTGTCTAAATATTATGCATGCATTTAAAATATCCCGACCCAAGATGATGGTATTGTTTGGCAAGCTACTCACTCCCGGTTTAGTGGGAACTGATTTTATCAGGACTGTCAAATTTTAATTTGGTTGTTGAAAATCTAAATGCATTTGTATTATAGGTCTCGCCTAGTTATCGATTCCTTGTAAAATACAGAAATCCCCCTCTTTTTTTTTTTCCATGCGAAACGTTTCAATTTATTTTGGACAATTCTAACTTTATGAAACAAAAACTGGTTACTATTGAAAAAAATTAGGTGTATTTTGACTATATCTAGTCTGATTTTGTTTCTAAAGTTCCAAGAACATAGTATTTTGAAAGCTCTGCAATTTCTGGGATCTGAACTTCAGCTATTTTCTTTGTTTGTTGAGTGTATGTATTTACATGATTTTTTTTCTACTTTAACATTGAGTCAAAGTTAAATGGACCTAAAATTTAGGAACTTTAGTAAATTGTGCTAAAATTTAGGAACTTTAGTAAATTGTGCTACAAGATGGCGATTCAACTTTTACACCATATAGAGAGAAACCAGCTGTTAATCTACTTAAGCAGGAAAATAGCAAACATATTATTTTCAGATTTACGGGTTTAAAATGCCTTTAATACTGGATAATTATTGAGTTACGCTCACTAAAGCTTCAGAAACCTAAAAAAATAAAAATTCCAAACTTCTAAGTGTGTCAAACATCACTATTAATCATACCTTTTTAAGGATCTGTAACTTTTGTCTAATTTTCTTACATGTTCATTGAGACCTGGCTTATAAGCACTTAAAAGCTTAGCCAATCTGTGAACGAGTAACTGTAGTCAGAACTTTGGCTTTTTATTGCATCTTTTATTAAATACTCACGTTAGACAATTATGAGCATGTTTACATGTCCACATATCTTTTCATTCTCCTCCTCCTCCTCATCATAAGTAAAATAAGCACACTTATAAGCTCACCCAGACATGCTCATTAGTTAAAATTGATAGTCAATCAGTCCTTTTCATCATCAGGAGAATAGGTGGTTCATAAACTCAACTGTAACTCAACCTTTTGCTGCATCAGATAGACTTAGTTATTAGATTTGACTTTTGAGCTTTGGGAGAGTAGATGAGAAAGAAATGGGGAAATGTTTCTGGTTGTTATTATTCTGAGGAAGATATGTTTCAGTGGCTGATGTTGGTGCTGAAGAGTGATATTATGATCACAAGTAATTGATTCGAATCTGTTTTTATTGGTCTTTGAAATTTGTTATTGTGAATGACTGAGGGTGGAGGCCCCTTAGGATCGTGTGCTATTACGGGAAGTTGTAATATTTTATTATGGGATACATTTGCAACAAAGTCAATATTAGTCTTTGTTTTTAAGTTGACTGTTCTCATTTAAGTATCACTGTGACGGATATCATTTCTCTCTTTATGAAGAATAATTTATTCTGAACTTACAGGATCGAGTACCAGCTTCCTAACCTCATTGTTGGTGCAATTACAAAAGAAAGCTTGTATAAAGCTTTTGAAAGTGGCATTACCTCAGAGCAGGCAAGGATCAAGTTCTCATTGTCTATTTAGGCCTTCTAATGTATCTTTAGTGTTGTCTGGGTTGTCATTTAACGACAACTATAGCTCTATCTTTGGTTTAACTTTACTCCTTGTTTCTACATATTCTACCCTATGTATTTTTGCTACAGTGAGTTTCGCTTTCAGATGTCTTCTGCCTATTTATTCTTGCATCATGATAGGGTTGAGAAATTGCAAACCAAGATCTGTGCTTGGCACGCTGGAAATTCGTCACTACTCTGCATCATGATAGAAAGATGAAAGACTGCTTAAAAGTTCATTACTTATTTTGCAACAGAAAGAAATTATGATTTTCTTTCAGACGCTAAGGAGTCCTCTTCATTTAACCGTTTATTGGTTTGTTCGGATTTGTAACTAGGTTTTCTAATGAAACCTAAAGCCTCAATTTTGATTCATTAAGTTTCTCCTTGTCGGTGAATAGTGGGTTCAAGATTTGGACCACCAGTTTAAGTTGTTTTTAATTTGAAATTGAATTTTGGCGATTGCAGATAATTTCTTTTCTCCAGCAGAATGCACATCCTCGAGTTGCAGAGAAAATACCCACAGTACCAGAAAATGTTACTGATCAGGTTATTGCTTTTTATCCCAGATCTAATTTAACTTATTTTTCTTGCTCTTTCCGTTATACTTTCCAGCTCCATTGTGAAAATTAAATTTCCATCTATGTTTTCCAACTAGCAAGTTATTGTGAAAGATTTTTTCAAATGATTCTAACTTTTGATGGTACTTGAGTCGATAATTTTCTGGCTAGTGCTGTATCGGTGATTGGGAAATGGCTACTATTTTTCTTTTTTGATGTAAAACCAGATTAGGTTGTGGGAGTCGGATTTGAACAGGGTGGAGATGGATCCTGCTCATCTTTATGATGAATTTCCTTCGAGAGTAAGCAGTTCGTCTAGCATTCTTTACATGAAGATACTAACGCGTGGGTTTTCATCTTGTAATATTCTTGTTCATTGTCTCGTAGGATGTTTTCGAGTCTGCTTGTGATTTTGCACGAGAGTATGGTGGTTTGCTGTGGGAAAATTCTAAGAAGATGCGTATTGTGGTGAAAGCAGAAATATATGCCCAAATGAAAGAATTTCTTCGTCGACAAAAGGAATAGTCCATATGCTGAATTTCGATACGTTAAAAAGGGTTTTATATTACAATGAGTCAGCTCTAATTTTTCTTAAATTTGACAAGAACGCCCGACGATCTTTCCGGTGTCTACTATGAAAGTTTTACAGAATTTAGATTTATGTTCTGTTGCTTCCTACCAAACAGCATTATAATTTAATTTTATTTAACTGCCCTTCACATTGCACATTTTGAGCATCCCTTCATGTGATTTGAAATTCTATTATAACAAGAATATAATTCCTAGTCCTACTACAGTTATATTAACAAAAACCAACGACTCAAGCGTCTATAT
>NW_019235122.1:153558-155483 GCF_002742605.1 Olea europaea var. sylvestris
GGGCTGCAGAGCTCATCATTATTATAATGCATGGTGGTTTCTGTTGAAAAGTAAACTTGATTTTGGAGTAAGTAATATGAGTTTGAGGATTTTACTAATAGGCCCAATTCAATTAAAAGGCCCAACAAGCCAAGTATTTTCTAGAAATATCTAAGCAAAAAATGTGATAATAAATATGATAATGTCTCAAGTAGATTATGTGGTTTTAGAAACTCTATTTAGAATATTCTAGGAAAATATATCTAAAAGTCTCATGTAATGTGGTCTAAGAGTCTCTAAATAAATGTATGGTCTAAAAATTTCATGTAAATCCTATATAAAGAGGTGGAGTCCTT
The DNA here is from genome assembly GCF_002742605.1 of Olea europaea var. sylvestris. Classification (NCBI taxonomy): domain Eukaryota; kingdom Viridiplantae; phylum Streptophyta; class Magnoliopsida; order Lamiales; family Oleaceae; genus Olea; species Olea europaea. Next base: position 153,894 of record NW_019235122.1, read on the forward strand.
CCATTTTGTAGCAAGTCAAGTGCATAAGGTATGAAGTTAAGAAATAGAAGTTTTCTTTTTGTTCACTTACTTTTTCCTATTAGTGTTGTCCTCCGTAAAAGCCTTAACCAATTCAAATGAGTAAACATCTCTTTCCTCTAATAGTTTCCTGTGGAAAAATTCTAAGAAGCTGCATATTGTGGTGAAAGCAGAAATAAATGCCCAAATGAAAGAATTTCTTTGTCAACAAAAGGAATAGTCCATATGCAGAATTTTGATATGTTAAAAATGGTTTTATATTACAATTAATCAGCTCTAATTTATCTTAAATTTAACAAGAACGCTCGATGATCTTTCTGGTTTCTACTTACAGAATTTTGATTTATGTTCTGTTGCTTCCTAGCAAATAGCATTTTAATTTCATTTTATAACCAACTATTTCTATTGAACATTTTAAAAAAAGAAATAGTTTCCCTGAAAGAAACACTTCAGATTATTATGGTAAATTTCTAACACAGTAAAATCTATATTAAAAAATTGAAATTTTAAACAGTCCTTTAACGTCACTTAGTAGGCAATTTCTAAACACGTGCTATGCAAACAATATCGAAACTTCATCATGCCGTTTAACCACAAAATTGAATCATCATCAAAATATGATAAAGCTGCTCATTCAATCAAACTTAGGATTTATCAAGCATTATATTCTAAAATCAAAACATCATAGAGAGTGACCACATAAAGTATAGCAAATTTTTATTCACAAACAGGAAATCTAAAAAAGAAAGCTAGAATTAGAACCCGAAAAGGGGAAATTGAAAAGAACCAAGAACACTATAAAACATGAAAAAGAACCAAGAACACTATATCTCTGAACCAAGAATATGAATCTTGGAACCAAGAAAACAGCTGTGAAAGCGTGAAATATAGAAAAGGAGCGACAAGATGAGAAGATCTTCAAACCCAGAATTGAACAGTAGAAGATATTTGATCCAAGAATTCATCAACCGTAGAAGACGAAACCCATAATGCATGGTCCACATTCGAATCTCCAGAGTTCCCAAACCCATTTTAGTGGATGAATGTCATTACAATGTTCCAAACCAAAGTCACAATTGGTAAAATGAAAATCCAAATGCAAATCAACTATATCAGATTCTTCTTATTGTTGCCTCATTACTGCCGCCATTGCAATCACGCCGGCCCCTTCTAGTTCTGAGAATCCATTCTTTATACCGATAAATTTTGAAGACAAAAAAGTTTACGTAGAGAGAAAATGTGGCAGAAGTAGAATATGTGATGAGGGAATGAGAGATGGTAACAATTATGAGGTGTCAAAAGTTGGTAAAAAAAGGGTGGCAAAAGTAGAATATTTTTATGATAGCGGCCTAGCGAGTATAGGGTTGATCTTTGGTTACGTATGTATATTGGTACATCATGTAATTATTTTCACTGGTTTTCTTTATTATTTGAACTAAACTCTTGCACAAATTATATTTCACATGATATTGAACATATGTTTGACGTGATCTGATTCTATTTCTAGTTCTAATTCATTTGAAAAATATGCAATTAATCATAGGATTACTGCACTTGTCATAAATATTATTC
>NW_019235122.1:157260-158780 GCF_002742605.1 Olea europaea var. sylvestris
GCATGTGAAAAACCCGTAAACTATACCAGTAAAAGCTGCTCCAAAATGTGACCTGCAAGCACCATACTCAGTGAACATCACCTCAGGGAAAATCAGATTACTTGATAATTTTTCTATAATAATGAGCGTAATTGAATTCAGTTTGATGAAAAGATATTGAGTTTGTGATGGTACTAATATTCTTTTTGAGTAAACCATCATAATTGGTTGCTTACCAGTCATCAATTGGACCAAAGTTGCTTAGAACAAAGCTTAGAACTGTAAAAATAATTGCCTTCTGAAACATGCTTTTAGAAGCCTCAGTTGCAATAACATCTCTGTTTTGAACTTGATAAATTAGCCAAGCTCCAATTAAAGCAAATACAGGCCCCTAAGCAAGAATAAACTGATCAAACAGTAGCTATACATTGCATAAAGATCATAAAGAAAGAATTTCAGACAACAATATATGACTATTTATTTGGTTTGATGAACACCCAGCCATGATGCAAACTTCAAGCACACTCTAGCCATGCCTTGATATACAGAAATTAAAAAACGAAATTTATGAAATTAATTGAGAATTATGTAAGAGTAACATGCAGCATCATACCGTTCCACCAACAGTTGGCTCCGGTGTGTGCAGAAAACTAATCAGGTTTCCGGAGAATCCTCCAAGAATATAGATCAAGAGAAATGTAAACGAACCATATTTTTGAGATACTTCAAGCCCAAAAATGAAGAGAAACCAACTACCAAGGGCTATGTGAAAGATTCCTGAGTGCTGGAAATATTAAAAATTCATAAAAAGTAAAAAAATTAAATTAAGGATATCTTAAATATGAAGAGGAATGAATCCCACTTTATAACCTAAAGTTCATATTGTTTTGTAAGGTTTAAATCAGTTCACAGTCTTGATTTAAGTGGCCATAGGAGTACAAAAAAGGAGCAGTGAAATTAATGCCTTTGTACTGCTACAGCTACATGTTAAATGTGTGCATGCGGGCTATAACTTGTAAAGTACAAAACTACGTAATAAATCTGATCCAACTTAAATCGGACAACGAGAAAGTGTAAAAATAAAACAACTCAATGAAACAAGTAATAAATACACTGACCAATGACTATTCCTTCATGCAAGATACAATATTTGGGTGTGAACGTGTATTCACATGTCTCTAGTATTTACAACATAATTCAAATTTAGATAGAAAAGAGTTACGTTTGCAGATGGCAGTGCATAATTCCAAACAATTGCAACTTCAGTTATTAAAAAGCTCATCTGCAGAAAGTTAATTCTATGCCTTCACTGGCTTATAACTCGACGAAGTGGGGATATATTGCATTATCCATTTATATTAATTTTTGACACAACAGTTTTTATTTAAGAAGTTCTAAATTAATGATAAAATTGAAGCACGAACCAAGTTATTGTTCTTGTACCAGAAAAATTGGTGACACTAGTCTCCACCATTCTCCCATCAGAATCAAGTTATTTATCTTCGCTCCATAGACCAAAGGGAGTGAAAACAGCTCGAAGT
>NW_019235123.1:0-2268 GCF_002742605.1 Olea europaea var. sylvestris
GAGTGAAATTTTTATGTGCACAACAGGATGCGCAACATGCAAGAACATTAATGATCACAAACTGTAAATCATAACTTCATAATATTCGATGTAGTATGGAATAATTAACATACAACGTCTATTAACTTGCAAATTTTTAAGGAGCATGTGATACACGGGGGTTTGAACACGTGGTCCGATTATGACCAACTCTACCACAGCGGGTACATTTTCTGGTAGACCATGCATACTCATACCTAGAACGCTTACGGCGGGTCGGTGGTCTACCTGGAGGACGACGTACGAGTGGTGGGAAAATAGGAGTACATGCAATTAAGCTCGGAACAACCCAATCCACTTCCCTCGGAACAGGATATATAGTTTCGCTGTACACACCCTTCTAATAGTCCGATGAATAATAACGGGAGCAAAGCTCGTACAACGTCTTCCCTCTAAAGTAAGCAGCACGACTTGTATGAACACATGGCATACGGTTTAGTTGGAACTCACGACATGTGCAGGTTTCTTCGGACAAGTCAACTATGTCCGTGTCGTTGGATATTCCAACATGCGTCAAGTTGTTTGTCAGGACATGGGCTCGAAGCCTAGTTCCATTTTCGAAAGTCGTCCGTAGCTTGTTCTCCATCCTTGGTGTCAATAAGGTACTGCATTCTTCCGCATTTGCTCGACGTTCGTAAAATCACTTCTGCATAGTACTCCGAATGTGTTCAACCAAGCAGGTTATCGGTAACGACTGGGCTTCTCTCAACATCGAGTTCAACGACTCTGCATCGTTGTTTGTCATAATATTGTAACGGTGTCCAATAAATAGTGCTCTGGACCAAAATGAATATTCCGTTCGCGCTAAGTACCCGTGCGCTCTTTTGCTCACTCTAGGAATCTATCCCATGAGTCGTTCGAAGTCCTCGACCCGAAAAGTTGTAGCAGCTCGTTTGAATAGAAATAATAGGCTTGCGTTGTTATACCGCTGTATTAGGTTCTTTTCCATATGCCATATACAACAACCATGTCGAGACGACGGAAACAACTGAGAAATAGCTTTCTGAATACTCTTTTTCCTGTTTGAAACGAACACGAGTTCTTCGGAATCCCCTATAAGGTCTTTCAAGTTCGACAAAAACCACTTCCACGATTTATTGGTTTCAGCATCCACGATCCCCCATGCCAACAGATAAATCTGTTTGTTACCATTTTGGGTAGTTGCCACTAGGAGTGTACCTTTGTATGGACCTTTCAAGTGACTGCCATCAACACAAATAACGGGTCTCAAGTACTGCATGTATCCATGAATGCTTGCACCAAAAGCTACGAAGAAGTAACGAAACCTATTACAAGAATCAACTTCGATGTGGGTAACGGTCCCCAGGTTACTTTCTCCTACGACATGACAGTACGAAGATAATTTCTGAAAACTGTCCCTTGGTGTACCATGTAGCATATTTAAGGCATGGAGCTTCCCCCTACGTGCTTTGCTATAACTGATTTTCACACCAAACTCACGTTCCATATCACGTGCAATATGAGTAGGCGGATATGATCGGTATGGAGTATCCAATTTTCTCAAAATGTGCTCCGCAATTATAGCACTAGTGACATGTCGATGTGCGTTACGACGAAAATGAAGGGAACATGTGTGAACTGCAACGAACTTACGGATCATGAAGATTGCAGATTGCTTGACAGTAGAAGCACGTAGCATCCACTTGCAATTATCATCTACATGGACAATTGTTAACATTTTCAAGCTTGATCTGCTTACCCGGAATTGGAACTTATCTTGCAAAGCAAGTACATGAAGCTTCGAGTACAACTGTTTCTTGGTAAAGAATATTTCCTTCTCGACGACAACCGATGTATCTGCAGCTGTAATCCACTCATCTGTGCACGAACATCTGCAATTTGATGACATTGTCTCGTCTATTTTAGCAATAATAGCACGATCTGTACCATGTAATGGGTTCTCTAAGTGTTCGACGGATGCTGCAGCCTCTATACACTCAATTGGAGGTTCGGGTGGTTCGGTTTGCGACACATTGTGCTGATGATTCATCTCGTCATGTTGTACATTCAGTGGACATTCCGTTGGGCCGAACAAGTTCCCTTCATAGTTTGCATCTGTTGCCATACCAACAATTGGGAGCTCGGATACCAAATATGTGATGTAGAGTGCAGTTTCCTTATGAATAGATATGTACTACTGTAGATCCTCATCGTCGCGTATCTCTACTGGAGGTAGATTCAAGTTCGGGACTTTGAACTTCAATTCGA
>NW_019235124.1:0-2268 GCF_002742605.1 Olea europaea var. sylvestris
AAATAAGGCCCGAGCTCGTGCCGACGAGCCACATGGGTCGGCTCGAGCTAAGCCTGAAACGTTAAAATGGGGCTCAACCCGAGCTGGCTCGGACTTTTTTTGGGCCGAGCCACGGACGACTTGAGTGGGCGAGCCCAATTGACATCTTTAGCTATATGACTCGGCTTGTGGGTTATTTTTCATCATTCTATAGTCTAATAAAAGTTGAATTGAATTTAAGAGAATTCTCGCTATCTTTGGGCGTTTTTCTTCATATTCTTTCCTGTAAAATATCCGTTGTAGTTAGCTTACATGATAATCGCTCTCTTGCCCGGCGTCAATTTAGGGTTCCCAAATTCTCAACCAATGACTCTTGTGTCTAACAATTAGGCTGCTATTAAATTGCCTCTAATCTACATTCATGCCCAAGTTTAGTCCAAGGTTATTCAAACTGACTACACCAGCAGCCAAGATCACCGGGTAGATCTTTTTTACCAAAGCTCTGTTTTTCACTCACTTTCAACCACTATGTTTCAAGCTTCACTCAATTAATCCCTTTGATCCAGCTTAAGGTAGAGAATTAGAATTCACTCTCCTACTTAACAGCAGCCCTACTTGCCTTAATTCTAGGAGACTGCCTTAATTATTGGAGAGTTGCTTCCTTTTCATCTCCCACAGTTTAAGCTTAATTTAAGGAAGAGATTGAGTGGGCAGTAGTCAATCTCTATAGGCAGGTGCGGATCCAGCACCTGGCGAGCACCCCGGCCGCTTGTTTACGTTATATTGCTGGTAAGTCATTTCATTATCAATCTTCCTTGTGGCTCAATTGGTTAGAGGTTGCACATTTATATCTGATGTCTAGAGTTCGAATCTTTTACTAAGGGATTTTTGTGCATTATTCTTATTCTACAAGTTTTACCAAAATTTTTATAAAGATGGAGACAAAGGAATTCAAACCTGTAAACTATTGGAAAAGTAGTTGCCAACTTAACCATTGTGGTACTTGCTGGTTTGTGTCATCTATTTTACCAAAATCTATTTATTAGGTTTTAACTGATTTAAGCCAAGTACAATTGTAAATATTACAATCCACACTCTTCCTTTAAATTATACAAAACTTGGCAACAATGTGATTTATTTATTCTTATAACAAAATTATATATATTCAATTTGAATAAAATAATTGTTATATTTAAACTTTTGGCCTTATTCGATTTCTTTTTTTTATTTTTCAAAATACATTTTTTTCTCTTTTCTTTTCATTCACACATTCTTCAACAAAATAATATTACACTCAAATTCAAAAAATTTCTTTATTTTTAACCACACTTTCTCCTTCAAATCATTGTTCAAAAATGCATTTTTTTACCCAAAAAAAAAAGGTATCAAACGAACTCTTAATATTTTATAGCAACTGGCAGTAGATGGTCAACGACCACTCATGTTGACTCAAACTCTTGGATTCGCCTCTGTCTATAGGTCTTTTTTACCCTGTAATTTCTCTACATTTCTTATATATACATGAATATAAAGTAAGGAAATTTCTACACATATCTTATTTCATTGTGTTTTGGAGACATATTTGCATGCTCTTATAAAGCACATTGTAGTGGAGAAAAGTAAATCTTAACGTTGTAACGCATCTTTGAACTGGGTTAATTAGATTTTCAAAGATTACTAAGATATTCTCCAACTCCAAAGTACATCATATTTATCTCCATTTTCAAGTGATATTTATCTCGTCCTTGACTGTTTCTTAGTGCTTCAGTCAATATGACTTTTCTATTTAGAATGTAGTTAGGCAGTTAGAAAAGTGGAAGAAAAGAAACTACAATTCGAAGCCAAAGCGGACCTTGACACTTATTATATGGAACATTGAATAGTATTAGAAGCGTCAAAAATGGTTGGTTTGAATAGTTTTATGAATTATTCTGCAAGTACAAAAAAAAATTGACAGGATTTGTACCAGTATGGCTGCTTTTTGATTGTGTTTTTACCATCTTTTAATGATAATCTACCAAATGTCTATCTATATCATTTCAGTGAAATTTTTTTTGTACTTATAGTATTGTTGTAGTTTTATTAAGGGTATTTATATAAGCATAAGAATTTTTTATTAGTTGCACCATATTTTGATTGCATTTAAAAACGTCACTTTGCATCTGTCATAGTTCATATGCTCTCAACTATTTTCGTTGATTTGTCATCCTCAACCTTCAATTAATTAACATAACTTGTCTTTTATAATGATTTTCATTCATAAAGAGTGCAAATAACTTATTTGCCGAT
>NW_019235125.1:0-2268 GCF_002742605.1 Olea europaea var. sylvestris
TTTAGCTCATTACTTGATCAACCAAATTTAAAAAGTTACTCACTGCTCATCCATATTTAAAAAAATGTTACTTACGTTACTCATATTAATTCTATCTATCCACATGGAAAAAGAAAAAAAAGAAAAGAAAAAAACCATGTGGACAAATGAAAATCATATATGGCGTTGACAAAGTCCACGTGGTTGAATGAAAATGGTACGAGTGATGGATGTGTAATATTTTTTAAATTTTATAATATTATTTGTGAGTTAGTTAATTAGTTTTGTATTTATAATGTTGTTACTTGCTTGATCAATTGTATTTTTTTCACACTTGACATTTTAAGGCCTTCATTTTATATTGCTATTTTGCTATATTTAAATTCATACCCCTTAATTTTACTTTATTACACATTTAATAAGTGTTTCATATTTTGTCATCACGTTGCTAATATTTTTATTTATTAATTAATCATTAAATGAACTTATTGAATTGTTGGTGACCTACTGACTTATTTATATATAAATTTTATTACGTTGATATTTTTCAAATTTCAATTCTCCTTAACAAAAATAGTGGATCCTTCTATAGATTGAAATAGATTGAATGGAGTTCGATAATTGGTGAGTAAATTATAGATTTACAGAGTTACAATAATTCACGAAATTAATAAATTTATTAGGGGCCGTTTGGGGTGATTTTTCACTCCAAAAAATTGATTTTTTAATCGTTATTTCACTATTCCAATCGTAATTTTTTACTTCTCTCATAAGTAACTCCCACTTTCGTTCTAACGGTCAAAAAATTAATTCTCAAAATCACTACCAAACAGGCCCTAGATTTGGAATTGAAATGAAGTTGTTTAAACCATTCTAAAATCGATTTAATTAAATCAATGCTCGTTTAACTTTATCTCAAATTACTACTTGCTCACCCAAATTCTAAAAAACTACTCATTGCTCACTCATATCTAGAGCCGGTAGGTATCATATTTCTCGATTACAGACCAAAATACCAATGTTAGAGTTTGAGTGTAACCCAAATTCTATTGAGAGTTCCATTGGAAGTTGGTAGTATGTTATTCTGACGAAGCTCCAAGCATATGGAACCATTGACAAGTAATAATATGACGAGTTGAGCTATCATCCCACGAGAATTAATTGCTAATTATAATTTAGGAAAAATGGTAATTATCTTATCTAAAAATGATCTTATACTATTTCATGCTACTAGTATTGTTAATATTATTATTTTGTGCAACAAGAGTTATTGCAAAATGAAACAAGTGAGGATTGGTCATTAGAAATTCAAAATGGATGTCAAAAAAAATAATTCACTGTGTTTATTTCTAATTATAGACAAATTTGGTGCAGATGTATGCATTTATTATATAATGATTAAAATTCAATTCAAATATTAATTTCATTTCACTATTTTTTTATATTAATGACAACAAAACTCAATCATTAATCTTGAATTATTATTTTTATTTGGTATCTCGTTACCTATGGATGGGCCTTTTCGTCTATTATTTTTTTATATTTATTTTTATTTAGCAATAAAATTTCAATTGATGAATTAGATTTATTTAAAAAGGGGACTAAAATAGATTTACAGTCGTTTGTCTTAGATAATTTTAAAGTTTTGCTAGTGAAATTGTGTGTGTCATTTCTAAATCGAGATGTCTTACTTAATTAGGGTCAAAGTTATAATTTGTCAGTAGTTTAGTGACTAAAGGTGCAATTTCATTTGAAGTCCGAACTTACCAAGAAAATGAGGGCAACAAATAGGATCACTTCACAAATGTTTTTTCCAATCGGATCCATCATTTAACTGGCTTCGCCATGGACGGCAAGACCAAGACTTCAGTCCTTTCTATGCGTCTGAATTAAAATTAGCATACCAAAGTAATTCAGTTATTAAAGTTTCAATAATTCAAGTGGGATTCTCTTATTCGAGATTTTGTAGCTAGATGTCTAATAACTATGATAATTGGGAAAGACTTGTGGAAGTTGTTCTTCGCAGGGAACAAGACAGGCAACTTGCTTTAATTTCCTCGAGGGAACCAAGTATCAGCTCAATATCTGGGTGGAGTACTCCGATTAGTGATGATCGGAATGTTACTATATCTGGGAGGAGCACTCCGATTAGTGATGATCGGAATGTTCAACTTGGATCTTCTTCTTCAAGTACAGTAAATGAAACCGATTGGGAGGGATTGTTGCCGCCTGATTATAAGGACATCATCTCCAGATCTGTGAATCCTGTGGTCTATGCAACCATGGAAG
>NW_019235126.1:0-2268 GCF_002742605.1 Olea europaea var. sylvestris
ACACGGTGTCCGTTTTGTGCCCATAAGTACTTTTTGGAAATGTAGAGACCGTTTTGGATTGAACTCATGACTTCATCGTGACACACGAGGGATTTCAGCCATTTTTAGAAAGAATGAGCACTTGCATATTTGGAACGCTTGGAGAGTCGGCCTACGAGGAATTGAGCGAACTTTTGCACACGGTGTCCGTTTTGGGCCCATAAGTACTTTTTGGAAACGCAACGACCGTTTTGGATTGAACTCACCACTTCGTCATGACGTATGAGGGATTTCGGCCATTTTACGAAACAATGAGTACTTGCATATTTGGAATGCTTGGAAATATCGGCGTAAGAAGAATTGAGCGTAACTTTTGCACACGGTGTCCGTTTTGGGCCCATAAGTACTTTTTGGAAATGTAGCGACGGTTTTGGTTTGAACTCACCACTTCCTCGTGACGTATGAGGGATTTCGGCCATTTTTCAAAAGAATGAGCACTTGCATATATGGAACGCTTGGATAGTCGGCGTACGAAGAAATGAGCACAACTTTTGCACACGGTGTTCGTTTTGGGCCCATAAGTACTTTTTGGAAATGTAGCGCCGCTTTGGGTTGAACTCATCACTTCGTCGTGACGTAAGAGGGATTTCGGCCATTTTTCGAAAGAATGAGCACTTGCATATTTGGAGCGCTTGGATTCTCCGCGTTAGAAGAATCGAGCGTAACTTTTGAAAACGGCGTCCGTTTTGGGCCCATAAGTACTTTTCAGAAATGTAGCGATCATTTTGGATTGTACTCACGACATCATCGTGACGTACGAGGGATTTTAGCCATTTTTAGAAAGAATGAGCACTTGCATATTTGGAACGCTTGGAGAGTCGGCGTACGAAGAATTGAGCGTAACTTTTGCACACGGTATCAGTTTTGGGCCCATAAGTACTTTTTGGAAATGCAGCGACCGTTTTGGATTGAACTCACCACTTCGCCGTGACGTATGAGGGATTTCGGACATTTTTCAAAAGAATAAGCACTTGCATATTTGGAATGCTTGGAGAGTCGGCGTACGAAGAATTGAGCGTAACTTTTGCACACGATGTCCGTTTTGGGCCTATAAGTACTTTTTGGATATGTAGCGACCGTTTTGGATTGAACGCACCACTTCGTTGTGACGTACGAATGATTTTGGCCATTTTTCGAAAGAATGAGCACTTTAAAATTTGGAATGCTCGGATTGTCGGTGTACGAAGAATCGAGCGTAACTTTTGAAAACGGTGTCCGTTTTGGGCCCATAAGTACTTTTTGGAAATGTAGCGACCATTTTGGATTGAACTCACCACTTCGTCGTGACATATGTGGGATTTTGGCCATTTTTCGAAAGAATGAGCACTTGCATATTTGGAACGCTTGGAGGGTCAGCGTACGAAGAATTGAGCGTAACTTTTGCACATGGTGTCCGTTTTGTGCCCATAAGTACTTTTTGGAAATGTAGAGACCATTTTTGATTGAACTCATGACTTCATCGTGACATACGAGGGATTTCAGCCATTTTTAGAAAGAATGAGCACTTGCATATTTGGAATGCTTGGAGAGTCGGCCTACGAAGAATTGAGCGAACTTTTGCACACGGTGTCCGTTTTGGGCCCATAAGTACTTTTTGGAAACGCAACGACCGTTTTGGATTGAACTCACCACTTCGTCGTGACGTACGAGGGATTTTGGCCATTTTTCATAAGAATGAGCACTTTCAAATTTGGAATGGTCGGATTGTCGGCGTACGAAGTATTGAGCGTAGCTTTTGCACACGGTATCCATTTTGGACCCATAAGTACTTTTTGGAAATACAGCGACCGTTTTGGATTGAACTCACCACTTCATCGTGAGGTATAAGGGATTTCGGCCATTTTTCGAAAGAATGAGCACTTGCATATTTGGAACGCTTGGAGGGTCGGAGTACGAAGAATTAAGAGTAACTTTTGCACACGGTGTCCGTTTTGGGCCCATAAGTACTTTTTGGAAATGTAGCGACCGTTTTGGATTGAACTCAGCACTTCGTCGTGACGTATGAGGGATTTCGGCCATTTTTTGAAAGAATGAGCACTTGCGTATTTGGAGAGCTTGGATTGTCCGCGTTCGAAGAAACGGGCGTAACTTTTGAAAACGGCGTCCGTTTTCGGACCATAAGTACTTTTCAGAAATGTAGCGACCATTTTGGATTGAACTCACGACTTCATCATGATGTACGAGGGATTTTAGCCATTTTTAGAATGAATGAGCACTTGCATATTTGGA
>NW_019235127.1:0-2268 GCF_002742605.1 Olea europaea var. sylvestris
CATTTTCAAAAAGTACTTATGGTCCCAAAATGGACACCGGGTGCAAAAGTTGCGCTCAATTCTTCGTACGTCGATAATCCAAGTGTTCCAAATATGCAAGTTCTCATTCTTTCGAAAAATGGCCGAAATCCCACGTACGTCACGATGAAGTTGTGAGTTCAACCCAAAACGGTCGCTACATTTCCAAAAAGTACTTATGGTCCTAAAACTGACACCGTGTACAAAAGTTACGCTCAATTCTTCGTACGTCGGCAATCCAAGCGTTCCAAATATGCGAGTGCTCCCTCTTTCGAAAAATGGCCGAAATCCCTCGTACGTCACGATGAAGTTGTGAGTTCAACCCAAAACGGTCGCTACATTTCCGAAAAGTACTTATGGTTCCAAAACGGACACCGGGTGCAAAAGTTACGCTCAATTCTTCGTACGTCGGCAATCCAAGCGTTCCAAATATGCGAGTGCTCCCTCTTTCGAAAAATGGCCGAAATCCCTCGTACGTCACGATGAAGTTGTGAGTTCAACCCAAAACGGTCGCTACATTTCCGAAAAGTACTTATGGTTCCAAAACGGACACCGGGTGCAAAAGTTACGCTCAATTCTTCGTACGTCGGCAATCCAAGCGTTCCAAATATGCGAGTGCTCCCTCTTTCGAAAAATGGCCGAAATCCCTCGTACGTCACGATGAAGTTGTGAGTTCAACCCAAAACGGTCGCTACATTTCCAAAAAGTACTTATGGTCCCAAAATGGAAACCGGGTGCAAAAGTTGCGCTCAATTCGTCGTACGTCGACAATCCAAGCGTTCCAAATATGCGAGTGCTCCCTCTTTCGAAAAATGGCCGAAATCCCTCCTACGTCACGACGAAGTTGTGAGTTCAATCCAAAACGGTCGCTACATTTCCAAAAAGTACTTACGGGCCCAAAACGGACATCGTGTGCAAAAGTTACGCTCAATTCTTCGTACGTCGAGAATCCAAGCGTTCCAAATATGCAAGTGCTCATTCTTTCGAAAAATGGCCGAAATCGCTCCTACGTCACGACGAAGTTGTGAGGTCAATCCAAAATGGTCGCTACATTTCCAAAAAGTACTTACGGGCCCAAAACGGACATCGTGTGCAAAAGTTACGCTCAATTCTTCGTACGTCGAGAATCCAAGCGTTCCAAATATGCAAGTGCTCATTCTTTCGAAAAATGGCCGAAATCGCTCCTACGTCACGACGAAGTTGTGAGGTCAATCCAAAATGGTCGCTACATTTCCAAAAAGTACTTACGGGCCCAAAACGGACATCGTGTGCAAAAGTTACGCTCAATTCTTCGTACGTCGAGAATCCAAGCGTTCCAAATATGCAAGTGCTCATTCTTTCGAAAAATGGCCGAAATCCCTCGTACGTCACGATGAAGTTGTGAGTTCAACCCAAAACGGTCGCTACATTTCCAAAAAGTACTTATGGTCCCAAAATGGAAACCGGGTGCAAAAGTTTCGATCAATTCGTCGTACGTCGACAATCCAAGCGTTCCAAACATGCAAGTGCTCCCTCTTTCGAAAAATGGCCGAAATCCCTCCTACGTCACGACGAAGTTGTGAGTTCAATCCAAAACGGTCGCTACATTTCCGAAAAGTACTTATGGTCCCAAAATGGAAACCGGGTGCAAAAGTTTCGATCAATTCGTCGTACGTCGACAATCCAAGCGCTCCAAACATGCAAGTGCTCCCTCTTTCGAAAAATGGCCGAAATCGCTCCTACGTCACGACGAAGTTGTGAGTTCAATCCAAAACGGTCGCTACATTTCCGAAAAGTACTTATGGTCCCAAAATGGAAACCGGGTGCAAAAGTTTCGATCAATTCGTCGTACGTCGACAATCCAAGCGCTCCAAACATGCAAGTGCTCCCTCTTTCGAAAAATGGCCGAAATCGCTCCTACGTCACGACGAAGTTGTGAGTTCAATCCAAAACGGTCGCTACATTTCCGAAAAGTACTTATGGTCCCAAAATGGAAACCGGGTGCAAAAGTTTCGATCAATTCGTCGTACGTCGACAATCCAAGCGCTCCAAACATGCAAGTGCTCCCTCTTTCGAAAAATGGCCGAAATCCCTCCTACATCACGACGAAGTTGTGAGTTCAACCCAAAACGGTCGCTACATTTCCGAAAAGTACTTATGGTTCCAAAACGGACACTGGGTGCAAAAGTTACGCTCAATTCTTCGTACGTCGAGAATCCAAGCGTTCCAAATATGCAAGTGCTCATTCTTTCGAAAAATGGCCGAAATCCC
>NW_019235128.1:0-2267 GCF_002742605.1 Olea europaea var. sylvestris
AAAGCAAAATCGTACCAGAGCAATAGTGTCATTTGTCGTGACGGTGTCGGAATGGGCCGAAATTTGGCAAGTTGATTGGAAACAGCCCGCAAAATTGGACTCGAACGGACCCAGGATCATGAGATTTTAGCCAAACTCCTTCGTTTGGGCATCCGAATAATTAATTTTCGTATTAATTTTGTCAGGTTGAAGAAGTGCTGGACAGAAAATTAACAAAAAAAGGCACCATGGGCAATTTTGTCATTTAACGCGAGGGTGTCGAAATCAGCCAAAATTTGGCTGGTTGACTGGAAACGGCCCTCAAAATTGGACTCGAGGCATAGACCTAGGATCACGGGATTTAAGCCAAAGTCCTTCGTTTGGGCCTCTGAATAACCAATTTTCGTATTAATTATATCAGGTTGAAGAAGTGCTAGACAGAAAATTAACAAAGAAAAACCGCACCAGGTGCAATTTTGTCATTTGTCACAACGGTGTCGAAATCGACCGAAATTTGGCAGGTTGATTGGAAACGCCTAGGAAATCGGACTCGGGGCACAGAACCGGGATCACGGGATTTTAGCCAAATTCTTTCTTTTGGGGCTCCGAATAATTAATTTCCTTATTAATTATGTCAGGTTGAAGAAGTGTCGGACAGAAAATTAACAAAGCAAAGCCGCACCAGGGGCAATTTTGTCATTTTTCAAGATGATGACGGAATGGGTCGAAATTTGACCAGATGATTGGAAACGGCCCGCGAAATTGGACTCTGGACGCAGACCTAGGATCATGGGATTTTAGCCAAATTCCTTCGTTTGGTCCTCTGAATAACTAATTTCCTTATTAATTATAACAGGTTGGAGAAGTGCTGGCCGGAAAATTAACAAAGAAAAACCGCACCAGGGGCAAATTTGTCATTCGTCGCGACAGTGTCGAAATCTACGAATATTTGGTAGGATGATTGGAAACGGCCCGCGAAATTGCACTCGGGGCACAGAACCGGGATCACGGGATTTTAGCCAAATTCCTTCGTTTGGGCCTTTGAATAATTAATTTCCTTATTAATTATGTCAGGTTGAAGAAGTGTTGGACAGAAAATTAACAAAGTAAAATCGGACCTGGGACAATTTTGTCATTTTTCACGACGGTGACGGAATGGGCCAAAATTTGACAGGTCGATTGGAAACGGCCCTCAAAATTGGACTCAGGGCACAGACTCGGGATCACGGGATTTTAGCCAAATTCCTTCATTTGGGCCTCCGAACAATTAATTTCCTTATTAATTATGTCGGGTTGGAGAATTGCTGGACAGAAAATTAACAAAGCAAAAGCGCACAAGGGGATAATTTTTAATTTTTCGCGACAGTGTCGGAATGGACCGAAATAAGGCAGGTTGACTGGAAACGGCCTGCGAAATTGGACTAGAGACACAGACCCGGGATCATAGGATTTTAGCCAAACTCCTTCGTTTGGGCCTCCGAATAATTAACTTCCTTATTAATTATGTCAGGTTGAAGAAGTGCTGGACAGAAAATTAACAAAAAAAAAAGCCACACCAGGGGCAATTTTGTCATTTTTCGCAACAGTGTCGAAATGGGCCGAAATTTGGCTGGTTGATTAGAAAAGGTGCGAGAAATTGGACTTCGGACACAGACCCGAGATCACGGGATTTTAGCCAAATTCCTTCGTTTGGGCCTCTGAATAATTAATTTCCTTATTAATTATGTTAGGTTGAAGAAGTGCTGGACAGAAATTTAATAAAGCAAAATTGAACCAGGGGCAATTTTGTCATTTTTCACGACAGTATCGGAATGGGCCGAAATTTGGCAGGTTGATTGGAAACGGCCTGCGAAATTGGACTCGGGGCATGGACCCGGGATCATGGGATTTTTGCCAAATTCTCTCGTTTGGGCCTCCGAATAATTAATTTCCATATTAATTATATCAGGTTGAAGAAGTACTGCACAGAAAATTAAAAAAGAAAAACCGCACCAGTGGCAATTTTTTCATTTGTCGCAACGATGTCGGAATAGGCCGAAATTTAGCAGGTTGATTGGAAACGGCCCGCGAAATTGGACTCGGGGCACAGACTCGGGATCCCAGGATTTTAGCTGAATTCCTTCATTTGGGCCTCCGAATAATTAATTTCTTTATTAATTATGTCAGGTTGAAGAAGTGCTGGATAGAAAATTAACAAAGCAAAATCGCACTAGGGGCAATTTTGTCATTTTTCAAGACGGTGTCAAAAGGGGCTGAAATTTGGCAATTGATTGGAAATGGCCCGCGAA
>NW_019235129.1:0-2267 GCF_002742605.1 Olea europaea var. sylvestris
CAATCAAATTTTAGTCAATTCCGACACAGTCGCGAAAAATGACGAAATTGCCCCCGGCAGGATTTTTGTTTCCAATCAACCAATCAAATTTTAGCCAATTCCGACACAGTCGCGAAAAATGACGAAATTGTACCCGGCGCGATCTTTATTTTCGATCGTTCGGTCAAATTTGAGCCCATTCCGACACAGTCGAGAAAAATGACGAAATTGCCCCCGGCGCGATTTTGATTTCAGATCAAACTGCCAAATTTCAGCCAATTCCGACACAATCGAGAAAAATGACAAAATTGCCTTCGGCGCGATTTTTATTTCAGATCAAACTGCCTAATTTCAGCCAATTTCGACACAGTCGAGAAAAATGACGAAATTGCCCCCGGCGAGGTTTTTTTTCCCGATCAAACTGTCAAATTTTAGCCAATTCTGACACAGTCGCGGAAAATGACGAAATTTCACTCAGCGCGATTTTTGTTCCCGATAAACCTGTCAAATTTCAGCCAATTCCGACGCAGCCGAAAAAAATGACGAAATTGCCCCCCGCGCGCTTTTTGTTTCCGATCAACAAGCAAATTTTAGTCAATTCAGACACAGTCGCGAAAAATGACGAAATTACACCCGGCGCGATTTTTGTCCCCGATAAACCTATCAAATTTCAGCCAATTTAGACATAGTCGAGAAAAATGACGAAATTGCCCCCGGCGCGCTTTTTGTTTCCGATCAACAAGCAAATTTTAGTCAATTCAGACACAGTCGCGAAAAATGACGAAATTACACCCGGCGCGATTTTTGTCCCCGATAAACCTATCAAATTTCAGCCAATTTAGACATAGTCGAGAAAAATGACGAAATTGCCCCCGGCGCGCTTTTTGTTTCCGATCAACAAGCAAATTTTAGTCAATTCAGACACAGTCGCGAAAAATGACGAAATTACACCCGGCGCGATTTTTGTCCCCGATTATACCTGTCAAATTTCAGCCAATTCCGACACAGTGGCGAAAAATGACGAAATTACACCCGGCGCGATTTTTGTCCCCGATTATACCTGTCAAATTTCAGCCAATTCCGACACAGTTGAGAAAAATGACGAAATTGCCGCCGGCGCGATTTTTGTTTCCGATCAACAAGTCAAATTTTACTCAATTCCGACACAGTCGCGAAAAATGACGATATTACACCCTGCGCGATTTTTGTCCCCGATAAACCTGTCAAATTTCAGCCAATTCCGACACAGTCGAGAAAAATGACGAAATTACACCCTGCGCGATTTTTGTTCCCGATAAACCGGTCAAATTTCAGCCAATTCCGACACAGCCGAGAAAAATGACGAAATTGCCCCCGGCGCGCTTTTTGTTTCCGATCAACAAGTCAAATTTTAGTCAATTCCGACACAGTCGCGAAAAATGACGAAATTACACCCGGCGCGATTTTTGTCCTCGATAAACCTGTCAAATTTCAGCCAATTCCGACACATTCAAGAAAAATTACGAAATTGCCCCCGGCGCGATATTTGTTTCCGATCAACCAGTCAAATTTTAGTTAATTCCGACACAGTCGCGAAAAATGACGAAATTGCCCTCGGCGGATTTTTGTTTCCGATCAACCAATCAAATTTTAGCCAATTCCGACACAGTCGCGAAAAATGACGAAATTGCCCTCGGCGGATTTTTGTTTCCGATCAACCAGTCAAATTTCAGCCAATTCCGACACAGTCAAGAAAAATGACGAAATTGCCCCCGGCGCGATTTTGATTTCAGATCAAACTGCCAAATTTCAGCCAATTCCGACACAATCGAGAAAAATGATGAAATTGCCTCCTGCGCGATTTTTATTTAAGATCAAACTGCCAAATTTCAGCCAATTCCGACACAGTCGAGAAAAATGACGAAATGGCCCCCGGCGCGATTTTTGTTTCCGATCAACCAGTCAAATTTCAGCCAATTCCGACACTGTCGCGGAAAATGACGAAATTACACCCGGCGCGATTTTTGTCCCCGATAAACCTGTCAAATTTCAACCAATTCCGACACAGGCGAGAAAAATGACGAAATTGCCCCCGGCGCGGTTTTTGTTTCCGATCAACAAGTCAAATTTTAGTCAATTCCGACACAGTCGCGGAAAATGACGAAATTACACCTGGCTCGATTTTTGTCACCTATAAACCTGTCAAATTTCTGCCAATTCCGACATAGTCGAGAAAAATGACGAAATTGCCCCCGGCGCGATTTTTGTTTCCGGTCAACCAGTCAAACTTTTGTCAATTTCGATACAGT
>NW_019235130.1:0-2267 GCF_002742605.1 Olea europaea var. sylvestris
GTCTATAAATAAAATTATTTTTTATTTTTTTTCTTCACAGGGCGGGTTTAGGCTCGCCTTGCCCCGCCCTGCCCCACCAATCCTTTCGGGGCTGATTTTTTTGCTCCATTTGGGGCGGGGCCGATTTTCTTGCCGTCCCTAGACAAAAAAGAGAGCTAGGAAAACTCGGTTCCAAGTAGATATAGAAGTTAACATAGAGATGGACAAGTGTCAAGTGGAAAGCATACTATACATTAAAAAATTCAAATGTTTATTTAGCTTACTAGTAGAGTCATTTTTCTCCATTTGGTTGGACTTGCTCCAAATTTATACAAGGAAAATTTGACTACCCTATTACCACAATGACAACATCGAAGGAAAAGGCGTAATCTCCAACAAGAAGCATAGGAAAACAAAAAAAAAAAATTACATCTTAATTTTTTATAAAACCTCAAAGACAAATTGCTAGATTTGCTGTTTATAGTATAGTCAGCAAGTACCAACTATTGATCCCCTTTTTCACTTTGTTCAACAATTCATCCTTCTAACATAACTATGAATGTAATTTCATTACTCACCTAACTTTTGAAGTACAATTCAAGTAGATGACAACGTTCACAGATATTCAAAAATGCATTTTGTTAAACAATAAAGTGATTATTCTAATACACTAGCTCAAGATTAAGAATTAGAAATCTCTTGTAATGATGATGAAAAAATTCATGCACATTATGTTCAATACGGGGGAAGAATCGACAAAATGTAGGCATCAAGTTAAGATATAAAACTCCTTTTACTTAGCTACAAATTCAATATTTAAGTAAGTCCCGAGACGCTGCAAAACTATCAACTCTAAAGACACTCCCACTTAAAATTTAGCCTGTTTAAAAATTTTGATGTTATCTCTAACACAAACAGGTGCTTGTTTTTTCTCCTGTCCAATCCCCAAACTCTGAACTTGAGAGGGGGAAAAAACCAAAAAGCATTATAGAGAAGTGACAAGAGTTAGTCAACATTCAAATGCCCATTTAGCTTTATTAAATACATAATTATAACTTTTGAAGTTATTGTATCTCCCTCTCAATAAAAGAGACTTTTTTTGTGGGAATATCTCACCTTGTTATTCTATTTACTATTCAAATCACAAATTTAGGACAATATAGAGCACATTAATATAAAGATGATTGAGCTTGAAGCTTATGAACTGGGAAAAAAATGTTGGAAATGATATGATACATCTAGTGATAGAGGAAATGACTTCATGTTGACCAAACTTTGAAATGTTTCCTGTGTACATTTCCAAGGAAGTAAAATGTAGATGGTATGAAAAGAAGCCAATTTATAACAGTAAGAAGTTTTAATCATCAATATTATCGATCATGCTAACAGTATAAGTGCTTCTTTTTTCTTTTGAACTTGAAATCTGTAAATAGAAAAAGTAGGAAGATTGAAATTTATCAAGTCATCAACAATCATATTTGCATTCATAATCCCTCTACGATAAAAGACCTTAACTGCAAAGAATGTTGTGCTAAACATTCGGGCTAGAGTTTAAATAGGCAAGGGTTCGTTGAGATTATAAGACAACATCTTCATATCATGAAATATATTGTATCGCCAATTCAATCCACTCTATTAGAATTACAAACACAAACTATTTTCAAAGTACATTTTTTCAATTTAATGGGGCTCAAATAAGTCCTTTTAACTCAATTAACTTTATTTGAATTTGAAAATACGAGGTTTTGGGACATTTTACTTTATTATGCACATCAATGTTACCTGGATGGCATGGAATTGTTACCCTGAACTCTATGTTGTAATTGTTCTTTGTCCTACCCGTGGGACTAATACACGGCTTAGTTTAGATTGGGTAAATACTATTTTTAAGATTATAAATAGTGGATCATATATAATGAGTAGATAAAAATGATAAATCTAACTGAATACATGAAATAAAATAATGTTTAACTGACTTATAAATGGAAAAAATTAGAAATTCACATAACGTGTCATCCATCCTCAATTTATTTTAATTTGATTCACAACCTCATGTATTTTATTCCAAATTCATCATTCTTAACTTATTTATATCAGTTGTGCTATTTGCACAGGGTCTATACAGATGAACACACATGGGGGTGGACCCCACACATGGAGTCCACATGTGAGGTCCACCCCATGTGAGAGCCCTGTTGGATATTAGTTAAATAAATCGAGAATTGAAAATCGATTAAAGTTCGTATCGACTTCGGCCAAATACTCAAAAGCTCGACTCAATCCGTTTA
>NW_019235131.1:0-2267 GCF_002742605.1 Olea europaea var. sylvestris
ACAATGGTAAGTCTAGACATATACGTTGGAGACATAATACCATTAAGTAACTGATCTCAATGGGCATCATCTCCATAGATTATGTGAAATCAAAGGAGAATATTGCAGATCCGCTTACGAAAGGTTTGACAAGAGATCAAATACGTTGCCTATCGAGAGGAATGGGATTAAAGCCTACTACGTTAGAGTCCTTGTAATGGTAACCCTACCTTGTTGACAGGAGATCCCAAAATCTTGGTTCAAAGGGAAAACTGAGTTATGAGGATTCCATGAAACACTTAGGAAATAATTTCCTAACTCATTTTTATGATACCAAAGTGCTTTCTGCAGAATTGGAAGAGGTTAAGATAATATTTTAATGATTCATATATCTTGATTAAGTCAAGTGGAGTAGGACAGAATACTCTTAGTAGGAGGTCACCTATGTGAGTGTGAAGTGAGGCTTCAATGAGAATTTTTCAAGGCTTAAATTCTCTAAAACACTTGCAGAACCAAGAGGGGTTCAGGACAAAAATGAACCAAGTCATGAGAACCAAGAACGGAATTAGGGAAGACATTGTGTGAGTATTGTTGTCTTGGCTTACACTAACGGCTGGTTGGTTCAAGACATCACATTCACCAACTAGCCAAGGAAGCTCGATAATATTTCACTAGGGAAGGTTCAAAGCCAGAAGCTACCTTGCCCAATGCAATATTTCTCTGCTATCTCTCTCTGCAATTGCATGTATCGTGTTGCATATCATTTGCATACTCGAATTTCCATTCATGTAGGGGATTGTTGAAAATTGGTTTCCAAATTAACATGAAATACCGGAAATTGGTTAAGTAAAAATTGAAATCGAAAAGTGTGACTAATGTGTGAACTTCGGCCGAATATTCAGACTTGATCCGATGGTCAAATTACAAAAGTAAAAAGGCCAACTTGTTTTACTAATCGAGTAGATGATCATAGTATATTTGGACATTAGAAACCAATTCCGGGTGAATGAGAAATTGCAGTCCAAAGATTGGAGAAAAATACGGTGGAAAAGGGCTAAAATACAATGTCGCTCAATGTTCGCTCGAGCAGCAGTCTCGCTCGCTCGAGCGAAATTCAAGCAAAAAGTGAGCAAAGTATGTTCTGCTTGGATTTTTGAACCGCTGCTCGAGCAAAAAGTTAGCCAAGATGGAATGTTGCAACCATTCGAAAGATTGCACGATTTGGCCTACACCACTTCATCCACACCCCTTCCTCCTCTATAAATAGGACCCTTTGGACGTCCTTAAGGGTACATCAACTCATATTTTGCATTGAGCACTCATCTTCTCTTGCAAAATCTCTCTCCCTTTTTTCTTGCATAAAATCCCTTTATAAAGAGGGAAATTCCGTCGGTTCGTCGGTTCTTGTGGTGTGAAGTACTGCTACCACAAGATTAAACATTTGTTCTATTTTGGGAGACAAGTGCCGTCAACCGTGAGCACCATATTGGGGCAATATTGTCTTAAGGAGAAAGTGTCATCACTTGTCTCGGATTTCATTTCTTTTTTCTTCTCCTTCTCTTGTTTCATTTTGATACCTTAATTTTGTGGTTTTGTATTACACTTTTAAGTTTACATATCGATAATTTGATCACACTTTTGCGGGTTAAACATTAATTTGTTTTGATACAAACATCATACCACTCACATAAACCCCGGAACCAACAGTTTTTACATTATTGGTGGGATTGGGTAGTTGTGCTATGTCAGCAAAGGCCTAGCTGGGACTAATAAAAACCTCAGTCTCCTTCAGACAAGAAACGAACACTTCAGCTTTGGTAAACAAACAACGCTGGACAAAGCTTGCTTTGCGTATGATGTTGATGCTTCTTGCCTTGGTTCAAGTGACCAATTGGTTTGGATTAAAATTTAATTTTAATCTAAGTCAAAATCAAATAATTAATAATAATCACATTTTTTTATAGATCCATTACTTTTCAACCACATATTTCAACTATTTCTCTTACAATCTACTAAAAAATTTAATTTTAATCTCCACCAAACATCCTTCAAATATTATATTGTTTTTATCATTTCTAATCCTTCACCGAAGAATTACAGAACACTCCACCTCATGTGAGTAAAAAATTGCAAAAAAAAATACACTCCACCCACCCCCTTGTGCGTGTTTTGAAGGTGTGAGCCCTTCCCTGTATATCAAAAATGTTTTTTTTTGTTGGTGATCCTTGTGACTTTGTCCAAATAAAACTATGCAATTTTCCACCCTCAAGTAGCATTTAACATCATTT
>NW_019235132.1:0-2267 GCF_002742605.1 Olea europaea var. sylvestris
CCGTGTGCAAAAGTTAAGCTCAATTCTTCGAACGTCGACAATCGATTCCTTCCAAATATAAAGGCGCTCATTCTTTCGAAAAACGGGCGAAATCCCTCATTCGTCACGACGAAGTGATGAGTTCAATCCAAAATGGTCGCTACATTTCCAAAAAGTAATTATGGGCCCAAAACGGACACCGTGTGCAAAAGTTAAGCTCAATTCTTCGAACGTCGACAATCGATTCCTTCCAAATATAAAGGCGCTCATTCTTTCGAAAAATGGGCGAAATCCCTCATTCGTCACGACGAAGTGATGAGTTCAATCCAAAATGGTCGCTACATTTCCAAAAAGTACTTATGGGCCGAAAACGGACACCGTGTGCAAAAGTTACGCTCAATTCTTCGAACGCCGACAATCGATGCCTTCCAAATATAAAAGTGCTCATTCATTCGAAAAATGGGCGAAATCCCTTATTCGTCACGACGAAGTTGTGAGTTCAATCTAAAATGGTCGCTACATTTCCAAAAAGTACTTATGGGCCCAAAACGGACACCGTGTGCAAAAGTTACGCTCAATTCTTCGAACGCCGACAATCGATGCCTTCCAAATATAAAAGTGCTCATTCTTTTGAAAAATGGGCGAAATCCCTCATACGTCACGACGAAGTGGTGAGTTCAATCCAAAATGGTCGCTACATTTCCAAAACGTACTTATGGGCCGAAAACGGACACCGTGTGCAAAAGTTACGCTCAATTCTTCGTACGCAGACAATCCATGCCTTCCAAATATAAAAGTGCTCATTCTTTCGAAAAATGGCCGAAATCCCTCATACGTCACGAAGAAGGGGTGAGTTCAATCCAAAACGGTCGCTACATTTCCAGAAAGTACTTATGGGCCCAAAACGGACACCGTGTGCAAAAGTTAAGCTTAATTCTTCGAACGCCGACAATCGATGCCTTCCAAATATAAAAGTGCTCATTCTTTCAAAAAAAGTACGACATCCCTCATACATCACGACGAAGTGGTGAGTTCAATCCAAAATGGTCGCTACATTTCCAAAAAGTACTTATGGGCCCAAAACGGACACCGTGTGCAAAAGTTACGCTCAATTCTTCGTACGCCGACAATCCATGCCTTCCAAATATAAAAGTGCTCATTCTTTCGAAAAATGGGCAAAATCCCCGATACATCACGACGAAGTAGTGAGTTCAATCCAAAATGGTCGCTACATTTCCAAAAAGTACTTATGGGCCGAAAATGGACACCGTGTGCAAAAGTTACGCTCAATTCTTCGTACGCCGACAATCCATGCCTTCCAAATAAAAAGTGCTCATTCTTTTGAAAAATGGACGAAATCCCTCATGCGACACGACGAAGTGGTGAGTTCAATCTAAAACGGTCGCTACATTTCCAGAAAGTACTTATGGGCCCGAAACGGACACCGTGTGCAAAAGTTATGCTCAATTCTTCGAACACCGACAATCGATGCCTTCCAAATATAAAAGTGCTCATTTTTTCAAAAAATGGCTGAAATCCCTTATACGTCACGATGAAGTGGTGAGTTCAATCGAAAACGGTCGCTACAGTTCCAAAAAGTACTTATGGGCCCAGAACGGACACCGTGTGCAAAAGTTACGCTCAATTCTTCGTACGCCGACAATCCATGCCTTCCAAATATAAAAGTGTTCATTCTTTCGAAAAATGGCCGAAATCCCTCATACGTCACGACGAAGTCGTGAGTTCAATCCAAAATGGACGCTACATTTCCAAAAAGTACTTATGGGCCGAAAACGGACACCGTGTGCAAAAGTTACGCTCAATTCTTCGTACGCCGACAATCCATGCCTTCCAAATATAAAAGTGTTCATTCTTTCGAAAAATGGCCGAAATCCCTCATACGTCACGACGAAGTCGTGAGTTCAATCCAAAATGGACGCTACATTTCCAAAAAGTACTTATGGGCCGAAAACGGACACCGTGTGCAAAAGTTACGCTCAATTCTTCGAACGCCGACAATCGATTCCTTCCAAATATAAAAGTGCTCATTCTTTTTAAAAATGGGCGAAATCCCTCATACGTCACGACAAAGTGGTGAGTTCAATCCAAAACGGTCGCTACATTTCCAAAAAGTACTTATGGGCCCAAAATGGACACCGTGTGCAAAATTTACGCTCAATTCTTCGAACGCCGACAATCGTTGCTTTCCAAATATGAAAGTGGTCATTCTTTCGAAAAATGGGCGAAATCCCTCATACGTCACGACGAAGTCGTGAGTTCAATCCAAA
>NW_019235133.1:0-2267 GCF_002742605.1 Olea europaea var. sylvestris
GCAAGTTGATTGCAAATGGCCTATGAAATTGGGCTCGGGGCACACACCCGGGATAACGGGATTTTAGCCAAATTCCTTCGTTTCGGCCTCGGAATAATTAATTTTCATATTAATTATGTCAGGTTGAAGAAGTGCTGGACAGAAAATTTACAAAGAAAAACCGGACCAGGGGCAATTTTGTCATTTTTCGCGACGGTGTCGAAATGGGCCAAAATTTGGCAGGTTGATTAGAACGGCCCATGAGATTGGACTCGGTGCACAGACCCGAAATCACGGGATTTTAGCCAAATTCCTTCTTTCGGGCCTCCGAATAATTAATTTACGTATTAATTATGTTAGGTTGAAGAAGTGCTAGACAGAAAATAAACAAAGCAAAATCGCACTAAGGGAAATTTTGTCATTTATCACGATGGTGTCGGAATTGGCCGTAATTTGCAAGGTTGATTTGAAACTACTCGCGAAATTGGACTCGGGGCACAGACCCGGATCACGGGATTTTTGCTAATTCCTTCGTTTGGGCCTCCGAATAATTAATTTCCGTATTAATTATGTCAGGTTGAAGAAGTGCTGGACAGAAAATTAACAAAGAAAAATCGCACAAGGGGCAATTTTGTCATTTTTCACAACGGTGTCGGAATGGGCCAAAATTAGGCAGGCTGATTGGAAACGTCCCAAGAAATTGGACTCGAGGTGCAGACCCAAGATCACGGGATATTAGCCAAATCCTTCGTTTGGACCTCCGAATAATTAATTTTCGTATTAATTGTCTCAGGTTGAAAAAGTGCTGGACAGAAAATTAACAAAGAAAAAACCACACCAGGGGTTATTTTGTCATTGAATGGGCCGAAATTTGGTAGGTTGATTTGAAATGGCCAGCAAAATATGACTCAGGGCACAGACCCGAGATCACGGGATTTTAGCCAAATTCCTTCATTTGGGCCTCCGAATAATTAATTTCCTTATTTATTATGTCAGGTTGAAGAAGTGTTGGACAGAAAATTAACAAAGTAAAACCGCGCCAGGGGCAACTCTGTCATTGGTCGCGAAGGTGTCGAAATGGGCCAAAATTTAGCAGGTTGATTGGAAACGGCCCACGAAATTGGACTCGAGGTACAGACCCGGGATCAATTGATGTTAGCCAAATTCTTTCGTTTGGCCCTCCGAATAATTAATTTCCGTATTAATTATGTCAGGTTGAAGAAGTGCTGGACAGAAAATTAACAAAGCAAAACCGCGCCAGGGGCAACTCTGTCATTGGTCGCGAAGGTGTCGAAAAGGGCCAAAATTTAGCAGGTTGATTGGAAACGGCCCACGAAATTGGACTCGGGGTATAGACTCGGGATCACAGGATTTTAGCCAAATTCCTTCGTTTGGACCTCCGAATAATTAATTTTCGTATTAATTTTGTCAGGTTGAAGAAGTGCTGGACAGAAAATTAACAAAAAAAAACCGCACCAGGGGCAATTTTGTCATTTGCCGCGACGGTGTCGAAATGGGCCGAAATTTGGCTGGTTGATTGAAAATGGCCCACAAAATCGAACTCGAGGCACAGACCTGGGATCACGGGATTTTAGCCAAATTCCTTTGTTTGGGCCTCCAACTAATTAATTTTCGTATTAATTATATCATGTTGAAGAAGTGGTGGACAGAAAATTAAAAAAGAAAAATAGCACCAGGGGCAGTTTTAGCATTTTTCGCGACGGTGTCAACATGGGCCGAAATGTGGTAGGATGATTGGAAACGGCCCGCGAAATGGGACTCGGGGCAAAGACCCGGGATCACGAGATTTTAGCCAAATTCCTTCGTTTGTGCCTCCGAATAATTAATTTTCGTATTAAATATTTCAGGTTGAAGAAGTGCTAGACGGAAAATTAACAAAGCAAAACCGCACCAGGGGACATTTTTTCATTTGTCGTGAAGGTGTCGGAATGGACCGAAATTTGGAAGGTTCATTGGAAACGGCCCCCGAAATTGGACTCGTGGCACAGACCCGGGATCAGGGGATTTTAGCAAAATTCCTTCGTTTGGGCCTCCGAATAATTAATTTCCGTATTAATTATGTCAGGTTGAAAAAGTTCTAGACAGAAAATTAACAAAGCAAAATCGCACCAAGGGCAATTTTCTCATTTGTCGCGACGGTGTCGGAATAGGCCGAAATTTGAAATGTTGATTGGAAACGACCTGCGAAATTGGACTTGGGGAATAGACTCGGGATCATGGGATTTTGGCCAAATTCCATCGTTTGGGCCTCCGAATAATTAATTTCC